>NW_018164675.1:240093-273994 GCF_001263595.1 Phalaenopsis equestris
TATATATATATATATATAATGATCAAATCATCAGGAGGTGTGACCCTCAAGAAGAATTTGAAAGTTTAATAGGAAGTGTCATGAAGCTGAATATGGTGGGCATATTGTTGGAGATATAGCATAACATAAGATATTCTAATTTAGATTATGTTGGCCTACACTTTTTAATAATATCAATAAGTTCGAGTACCACCTGGCCTACACTTTTTAATAATATCAATAAATTCGAGTACCACCTCTTTAAAACCAACTCTGCCAGAGGGGATTCAAACCCCCGACCTGAGGGGTCTTATACCGTGGATGCCAACCACTATATATATATATATATATATATACAATGATCAAATCATTAGGAGATGTGACCCTCAAGAAGAGTTTGAAACTTTTATAGGAAGTGTCATGAAGCTGAATATGGTGGACATACTTTAGGAGATAGAACATAACATAAGATGTTCTAATTTAGATTCTAATGGCCTACACTTTTTAATGATATGAATAAATTCATTTGGAAGTGTGACAAATGTCTAATAGTAGGAAATATTGGGACAAAAGATGGAGCATCATTTATTATATTTTAGAAGTGGAAATTTATAATGTTTGTATAATTTGCATTATGAAACCTTCTATAATTCTTTTAGGGAAGCAATTTATTATGGCGATAATAGATTATATGTCTAAATGGATCGAAGCTATGATTATTTAAAATGATGATAGGATCATTATTGAATTGCTTAAAAGATTTTTTTTATTTCTTATTTATTTACATTTGGGACTTATAGAGTAGTGATAAGTGAAGAGACTAACCACTATTGTAATAGATAAGTTCAAATATTTTTAAGAAAATATGGGATTAGGTATAGGATAGCTATTGCTTATCACTCCAAGATTAGTGGTTTCTGATCATGAGATTAAGAAGATTATGGAGAAAAAGTGCATCCTAATAAGAAACATTAAGTGCTGAAACTAAATGATGTGTTATGGGTGTTGACATCAATTTTTATGTCACGAGTGTAGGCTGTTCACCTGCATGGCTCGGGATAGTTTACAGCCCGTCCGTAGATAATATCTGATAGTCCAGACACCCACCCGTGACATTTTGGCGCGTGTTGAGGAACACGTAGCCAAGGTCATTCTGCTATGTTTTTGCTTTCGCTTAAACGAAGGCTGGTCGACATTTTGTTCGTCGGACGGCTCTGATCGGGTCAACAAATATTATTCATCGGTCAAGCGCGAAATTCGCTCGAATTGGCCCGATCACCAGAAAATTCGTTCAGATGACTCTGGACGATAAAACGAACCACCCGAGTGAGTCCGGAATGTCGATTCCACTTAGGTAGGGCGTTCGTTATGCCACGATTTTGTCGGCGGGATAAAAATGTGCAAATTATCTTTTTTGGCTCGATAGTCGAAAAAGTTGTCTGGATAACCCTAAATGGTGAAACGGATTGCGCGGATGCGTCCAAAATGCCGGCAAGCTCACCGGAGCTCCCTCCTGTCGTCGACCGACGCTGCTGCCTCTTCCTCGAGCATCCCTTGCCTCGTGAATAGGAGCTCGAGGCTCGAGCTCCCTCGTCGGATCCTCGCCGCCGGTCTAGCCGCCGGCCTTGCCACCGGTTCTCCCTAGCCGCCGGCTTTGCCACCGGATCTCACGCCTCGCTGGCGACTCCCCAAGTGTCGACGCCCCTGCTGGTGTCCCTCTCTCCAGTCATCTGACCTGCCTTCACCCGCGCCCGATTCTACCTCACCGGACTCCCCCAACCGTCGTAGGCCGGCCGCCTCTCCCTCTTCCTTTTCTTCTTCTTCTCTTCTTGGCCGCCAGCCACTCGCCGGATCTCTTCCTCGCCGACATTTTTACCTCGCCGGCGTCGTATTTACGCCAAAGAAAATCAACGAGGAGAACGTCGGATTTTGGGCTCTCCTTCACATTTCTTTCACTTCCAGTGTGCACCGCCGACGAGCTAACTCCGTCACCTCGCCGTCCAACTTTCTCGGCGACTGGATACTTCTCCCCCGCTAGTTTCCCTCTCTCCAGCCGCCTGACCTGCCTTCGCCGAAGCCACCCGCACCCGATTCTACCTCCTTCTCGACCGGCGAAGCCACAGGCAAGCCTCACCATCATCCCCCAGCCGTTGTAGGCCGGCCGCCCCTCCCCCTTCCCTTTTTTCTTCTTGGCCGTACGCGGACCCGCCGGCCCCTCCTCCAACTCCGATGCCGAGATCCCGCCACTCGCCAGACCTCTTCCTTGCTGACCTTTTTGCCTCGCCTGCGTCGTATCTACGCTGAAGAAAATCAACGAGGAGAACATCGGATTTCGGGCTCTCCTCCGCATTATTTTCGCTCCTGGTATGCACCGCTGGCGAGCTAACTCATTCACCACGCCGTCCTACTTTCCCAAAGACCGAATACTTCGCCGGAGCATTTCGATGTCGTCGGACAGTTAGCGTTCTCGCTGTTCAAGGTGCAAGGGTCCTCCACCTCGAGGGAAATGCCTCCGTCAACGCTCCTTCCCGTCGGCATCCTCGTGGGTTCTCCTCTTTCGCCGGCATGGAACAACTCCTCTCGAAGGAACATGTTGGTCGTATTGTCATATACTGTGATATTTACCAAATGTACTTCGCATACCTCACTGACTCCTGCCCTCATTGGGTCTTTTTCTTATCCTGTGCACGTTCTACGAGGCATACTGGATCATGGATTGGGCGCCAGCGAGCTTGGAGCAAGCAAAGAAAATGCGTCCGCGACTGTCACGATGGTGAGATTTCTTAACTCCTAACTGGCCCTAGGTTTTAGTTGTGTCTAGGCGTGTGGATTCGATCGCCCACATGGGACGCGTGCGCCGGTGTGGGTCGGCACGACTTCGTGCCTGTGAGATGGATCATTGGATTTGTTAGATCTAGCCTTTAGGTTCGGATTTCCCGCGCGTAGCCAACACCCTCCGTAGAACTGAGTGTCTCCCATTTATTGTGAGTCTTAGCGCATGTCCTAATGGGGTCGGAGTCCCTCATTCCCCTTGTTTTGGGTTCCCCAGCTTTACTTGGAGAATTTGGAAGGTCGGACTTAACAAAGCGAAAGAAGCTTTGAAGTTGGCTCGCTTTGCAAAGTCTGCAGTAGTTCACAAAATAGGAAAAGCTTTGTAATTATCCTATTTCGCGACGTCGATGAGAATTTCCCCCTTCGAGATCCGGAGAGAAATTCCTCATATTTCCTCACCAGAGCAAGAGGCGGCGATGCCGTATATCCAAGAGTCTAAATCTTAGGTTTCCCCAACGAGGTCGCTAGCACGAGCCTGGTTGGTTACTTGCATATTTGCTTGCTTTGGATTGCATTGCATTTTTTTTTCTTGGTGCATGTTGCATTTCACTTCGCTCCCACTGATCGCCCTGGCTAGGTGAGAATTTCACTTCGCTCTGATCGGCCGCCCGGGTCCTGTGAGCATCTTACTTCGCTTCGACCGACCACCCCAGTTCGACGAGCATTTCACTTCACTTTGATAGGCCGCTTCGGCCTGGTCGACCAATCACTTTGGTTCAACCGACAGCTTCGGCCCGGTCGACCAATCACTTTGGTTTGACCGATTACCACGATCCGGTTAACCAATCACTTGCATGTTTGTTTGCTTTTGCATTATATCACATGCTTGTCTGTTTGCATGTTGCATTTGGTATGTGTTTGCTTGCATGATCATTATCATTTGCTTGTGTTGCACTTCTCCAGGTCGCTGCCGCCATGATCGCTGCCGCCATGATACGCGCATCTCTTTTGGTTATTGTCGTCTCGACACACCTTCGGGCCGCTGCCACCACGACACGCCTATCACTTTTGGTCACTGTCACCTCGGCACACCTTTCTTTAGGACGCTGCCTCTGAATATATTAAAACATGCGATCGATGTCAGCGAGTAGAAAATATTTCTAGAATAAATGAAATGCCTCTAAAGTACACATTAGAAGTTGAAATTTTTGATATGTGGGGATTAGATTTTATGGGATCATTTATGCCTTCATTTGGAAACATATATATTATTTGTTGTTGATTATATGTCCAAATGGATTAAAGTTGTTGTTATACCTAAATGTGATGCTCGGAGTGTTTCTAAATTTTTAAATAAAAATATTTTTATAAGATATGTAATATCGAGAGTAATTATTACAGATGGAAGATCCCATTTTAGAAATAAGAGAATCGAGAAATTGATAAAGAAATATGATATTATGCATAGATTATCTATTGTTTATCATCCTCAGACTAGCAGTCTAGCAGAAATATCGAATCATGAAATAAAACGAATTTTAGAAAAAGCTGTAAATCCCTATAAATTGGATTGGTCTGCTAGATTAGATATTGTATTATGGGCATTCAGAACTGCTTATATAACTCTTATAAGAATGCCCCCATATAGACTTATTTTTAAAAAAAACATGTCACTTACCAGTAGAATTTGAGCATAAAGCATTTTAGGCTATTAAGGAATTTAATTTAAATCTAAAAGATGTTGGTGAGAAAAGATTATTGCAACTCAATGAACTTGAGGAGATCAGAAATGAAGCCTATGATAATGCAAAAATCTATAAAAAGAAAATGAAAATAGGCATGATCTAAAAATTATTAATAAAAAGTTTGAACCTGGACAAGAATTTTTATTATATAATACAAAATTGAGATTATTTCCAGGAAAGCTGAGATCTAGATGGTTAGGACCATTTAAAGTAATTAAAGTCTATCAATATGAAACTGTTGTTATTAAAGATCCTAAAACTGGAAAGATATTTAAAATTAATGGGCATTGATTGAAACATTATTATGAAGGACACATACCCTAATTTAAAGAAGTTTTAATGTTAAGTCAATCCAACTAAACAAATGGTATGTCGGACTGACGACGTTAAACCAAGCGCTTTGAGGGAAACAACTCATATATGAATTTATATATCTATATATTACTATTTTGTTAATAAATGTGTTTATGTATTAGGAAATAATGATATTTCTATGTCCTGTACAATTTTATTTATAATAAATTAAGACAAATATTGGTATTGGAGAAAAATTTGGAATCAAATTGAATAAAAAAATTTCAGGCTCAAATTTGGCCTCTAGCACCGACGGCGCCAGACTGGGCGCTGACGGCGCCCGACTAAAGGACCATTGCGCCGACAGCGCCGACGGTGTCCCAAGCATTTTTCACGTGTTGAACGGTTTTGACGGACTTTGGCGAGATTTCGCTCCACAATAACCGTCGAGAGGTGTTTATAAAGTCCTAAAAACTGACTTGGACATCTAGAAACTTTCTAATTTCAAATTACATGGCTTCCAATTCTAGAAATACTTCAAGGTATGAAGTTTTTAATAGAAGAAAGTTTATCTGTTTTGACGTGCATAGATTATACGACGAAGTCATCACGAAGAAGAGACTTATCAAGGAGAGAGGCTTTGTCAATTATTGAGTGAGTAATCCAAGTTTACAGATCGAGAAAATCATTGTATATAAGAGTTGGGAAGTTTTGTGTTACACTACCGCTGCAGTTGTAATACCTGTAGTAAAAGAGTTTTATGCTAACCTATATGGAATTACCCAAGGAGTTGTCTTCGTTCGAGGTAAGGCTGTACCATTTACTCCGACTCGGATTAATGATTTGTATAAATGATTTGTGATTTGTATATGATAGAAAATGTTTCAATCTGTCATTATACAAATTTTATCCTGACGAAACATATGATGCAAGAAGTATATAATTTTCTGGCGGATGAACATGATAATTGGAAAATCAGAGATGAGGGATACATTAGTTTCTCTGCTTCGCTGCTTAACTCAATTTCAAAATAATGACATTTCTTTATATATGCAAAACTACTACTTACCAATTAATGTTCAAAAAGACTAAATAAACTTTGAAGTAAATTGAGAGAAAATTGAAAATTGAAAAAATCAAATAAGTGAATTTTTCGCCAGTGAATTTGTGAATTTTTCGCCACTGGCGTCGACGGCACCGGATGGGCGCCGACAACGCCTTCGATTCGAACCGACCCAAACACCCTTAAAATTTGTGATTTGCACAGTGAAACACCATTTTTACCCTTTGAGTCACCTTCAAGCTCTGGTTTTTGCACCTAGGGCTTGCTATTGCTCGGATTTGAGACGATTTTAAGGCAAACAAAGCTTTGATTTCAACTTCTGTAGGTAACAACTACACTTTGAACTTAAAATTTTTGATTTTCACCAAGGGTTTATCTTACATTACCGAGATCCGAAATTTTGAGATTTTTTTGGGAGATTTTGAGAAAATCCTTTGGTGAAGAACTTTTACTTAGTAGATTTAAGTTTAAAACGTTCCACATTGTGATTTTCGGAGTTTTTGAGAATTTATTTGGATTTTATCAAATTTTTGTAGATTTACTATGACACGTAGAATGAGCAAAGGAAAGAGAAATGTAAATTTTGATGATCAAAAGTTTGCCAATTAAAAGGCGAAATTCTCCCACTGCCGAGCATTGATTACTCTCTTGACTTCTCCTCCCGGATTTTTAAATCCTCGATCTAGAATCACTTTTTTAGGCAATTTTAAGGCAAACAAAGCTTGGATTTCATCTTCTCTAGGTAAGAGCAACACTTTGAACTCAAATTTTTTATTTTCACCAAGGGTTTATCTTACATTACCGAGATCCGAAATTTTGAGAAAATCCTTTGGTGAAGAACTCTTACTTATTAGATTTAATTTTAAAACGTTTCACATTGTGATTTTGGAATTTTTGGGAATTTATTTGGATTTTATCAATTTTTTGTAGATTTACTATGACAGCTAGAATGAGCAAAGGATAGAGAAAGGTAGATTTTGATGATCAAAAGTTTGTCAATTACAAGGCGAACATTTGCTTAAATAGTCTACGTACAACTAAAAAAGTGATTCCAGATCAAGGATTTAAAAATCCGGGAGGAGAAGTCGAGAGAGTAATCAATGCTTGACAGTGGGAGAATTTCTGCTACTTTACTGTTGGCGATTATTGGCGTAGTGATGGAGTTCTATGCCAATTTCAAGGAGACTTTTGAAGACTTTGTGTTTGTTCGTGGGAAAATAGTGGAGTTTACTCCGAGGAAGATTAATGAATTTTATCAGTTGGAAGATATACAAATCATTTTCTACTACGAATGAGGCCTTGGATGAGGTTATTTCTTTTCTTACAAATAGAAGAGGAACCTGGAAGGTAAAGAATGGAGTTAAGGTAAACTTTCCTCTATCTATGTTAAATGTAGTATCTAAAGCCTAACATTATTTTATTTCTGGAAGCATGATACCAACAAATCATCATAGTGATGTTACAAGGAATAAATTCATCTTGAACTTTTGTATCCAACAGATGAAAAGAATAGATGTATGCTCTATTATTTATGGGAACACTAGATATATTGCTTTTGGAGAGACTACTGGAGGTTTAGCACACCCTGCCTTGATCTTCACATTCTGTGAACAAACAGGAATTGACTATAGACCAGAGGAGGAGAGGATTGAACCTCTAAAACTCATTGGGTCTGCCAATATAAAGACTTATGAATCTCATGGTGGATGGAGATCTGGAAGTAAGACCAGGGATATAGACCAGGGATATTCTACTTTTAGTACCCCAACTATCCAAGAACTTATGGAGCAAATGATGATCCAATAGGAAGATATTTTGCAAATGATGATCCAATATGATGATCCAACAGGAAGATATTTTGAGAATGGATCATAAAATGGAAAATGTGAGGGCAGAAAAGTTCACTTTGATGATTTAATAAGACAGAAGTTTGAATACGATGCTGCTTATGATGATGCAATGATCAAATTCATGGAGGGTGACCACTCAGTTCAGTTTCCTACTCACCTTGTTTTTACTCCATATCAGCAGCAGAATTTGGACGTGGAAGAAGAAGAAGAAGAAGCGATGATTGGTGATGCTTTAGTGAGATTTTTGTTTATTTTTTATGTTTAATTGTACTTTATTGTTGAGACTGTTTGTTTGTGGACTGTGATACTTTATTTTTGTTGTATGTTGTGTTCTGAACTGTGGATTTGTGAGACTGATTTTAATATTGTTTTTAGTTTTTAGTACTTTATTGGATGTATTTGTAGTTAACTCTTGCTCAACAAATTTTTTTATAAACAAATTTTTTTATATGTATTATGTGTTATTTCATGTTTTAAGTCTTGTAGCTTTTCATATTAGCACCTGCAATATTTCAGAGTTAAGTTTCAAATCAGAACCTTCAACAGGTTTGTCTTTCCTTTATTTATTAAATGTTTTCTTTAACCCTTAATTTTTCAATTCTTCATTTAAAATCTTTTAAAAGTCTAAGTTTGGGGGAAGAGAAATTCCTTTTTAAAGAAAAGAAACTTAATTTTATTCGTCCTCAATTAGTTATATTTTCAAAATATTTTTTAAAAAAAAAATTTAACATGACATTTGGTATTAGAGGGTAACTTTAGATAAATATATCTATGTTTCTAAATATATAGTAAATTTAAGTAAAAATTTTAAATAATAAAGGTTAATTTTAGAGATTAATATTATTTGGTACGATAAAATAAGATTATGTTTTTCTATTTTTAAATAAAAAAATTTGTATTTTTGAAGTATTAAGAATCTTAGAGATTCATGTAAGAAGAAAGATTAAAACTTTATGAAAAATCTTTAAAGCTAATATAAATTTATAAAGTGAAGGAATGTGAAAAGTTTTTGACTTTAAGAAAGGATAGTGAAGTTCAAAATCATTAAAGGCTATCTAGATACAGTAATCCTCACATGAAAAGAAAAAGAAAAAAAGAAAAGAAAAGAAAAAAGATTGAAAATGATTATGAAAAGAAAAAAAAGAAGAAAAGAAAAAAAATATGTGAGGAGAAGCTTGAGGAAATGTCTAATTAAAAATTGGCTTCACTTAAATCAACTTAAAGAAGAAGGCTTGACTACATTTTTTTAAACTTATATTTCAGTATTAGCATATTACTAGTAAGGTTTCATGAATTTTTTTTCATATGGATATTCTAAGTGGCTTTAATATGAATAATTTGTATTTTTTTCTAGAAAAGAATAGAGAATAAAAAATCTTAAACTTGACTATTAGATATTCTTATACATTTAGTATTAACTGGAGTTATTTTAAATTTTTCTTAAGTGATGCTATTTTATCTAGTGAGCTAAGATATGAAAATCTAGAAGTTAAAATCTTTACCATAAGACATATTTTTTATAGTAAAGGAGTTACTTGAGGACAAGTAACATTTAAGTTTGGGATATTTTGATACATAAAAAATATATGCATTTTTAGACCCATATTTTATACTCATTCATGCATTTTTAGACCCATATTTTATACTCATTTTTTGTGATATTACACTTTAATGGAAGATATTTTCTATGGTTATTGTAGGTTGTCGATTTTTAGGACTTGGAGCAAAAATGATTGAATTTGGAGCAAAAATAGAGAAGTTAAAAATTTGTTTAGCGCCGACGGCGCCAAAATGGGTGCCGACGGCGCCAAACTGGGTGCCGACGGCGTCATTTGAGAGAAACTTGGGATTTAATTATGGGCCTCTAGTGTCGACGACGCAAGTGTTGGTGGAAGCTCTATTTCTAGAAGATTCGACGAATTTAGACGCTTTTTGAAGAATTTTTTGATGCACTTATTGGAGAACTAACCTAGGCTCCATTTAGGGCTGAAATTTGATCAGAGTAGTTAGTAATTATTTTTATAGTTTTGAGTTTTTGTGGTGATTTAAATGTGAATTCTTCTCTAAGAAGTGTTGGAGAGGAAAAGAAGCGAGAGATTTCTTCTTCCTACATTTTCTAAGAGATGCTACAAAGGATTTGCTTTGAGAAAGAGTTTCAGATAAGTGTTGTTTGTTTATTATTATTGTATGAACTTTCTTTTATATATGAAATTTGTATTTTGTTGTATATTTCTCATGAAGTCTGAGTAGATTCCTTTATCTTTCTCCCTACTCTAAGATATCGTGAAATGAAGAGATAATGTAGATGTGTCAATGTTAAAATTTTAAAAAAAATGTGATGGTTTTTTCAACTCTGTCTTAGTTTACTTTTCGATATGGTCAATTAAATTTTTAAAATATGTTTTGAAATATATGATCCAGGAAATGGAGTATGAGTTCTACAACAGAGTAAGAATCACATTTAAGTCTTTGAAAGAGTATTTTGTTCATGGAATTAAGTGCAAATAAATAGAAAAATATACTTTGTTGGGTGTAGAATTAGAGATTTCTAGGGTGATAGACTAAAAATCCCCAATTCAATCTTAGTGTTAAAATCCGGGTGACGGACTAAAATCCCCAATTCAGTCTTAGTGTTTAAAAACTAAAGCAAGAGTTAGCCTTCAGATGAAGGGAAGTGGGACTCTGGAGTGGGAGTTAGTATCTTCCTAGCCTAGCCATGGATTTAGGGACTAAACTTAAGATTAACCAATGATTTTCTATAACACTGAATCAGTGTAAATAATTAAAATTGCTTCTATTTGGCACAATATATATCTAAATCATTTATCTCATCTCATTTCACCAAAAACTCATTGTAGTGAGAAAGAAGTTTTTTCATATTAGAAAACTTCATCACATAAATATAGTTTAATAGTTATTAATTTTAAACTATGTTTTTAAATTCTGTTAATAGTAAATAATTTAACTTTGATAGTACCTTAAAACATTCAAAATTAGTGACAGTAATTTCGATTGATTTCTGTGAATTTCCTAGTTAATTTATCATTTCAAATTTAAACATTCCCCGTGGGATCGATATTTGGGACTTAAAAAGAAAGTTTTATATTACTTGATAACAATATGTATACTTGCGTAGAATCCCAACTTTAAGTGTTTAACGTTATTATTCATAAAAATACCACCTCAAATTTTTGACACCGTTGCAAAGCAGAGTCAACTTTATAAATTTTACACAACTATATTTTCTAGGATCATCGGGTCACTGCCGCTATGACACACCCATTTGTTCAGGCTGCTGCCTTAAAGTTATGCCCATCTTTCCCTTAGTCACTGCCCCACGGCACACTCATCACTCTGCCATTTGACTGTCTGCATTTGCATTTGCATGTTTGCATGGAGAGCAAGCCAGGCTAGTTAGGAGAGTGACCCCGTGTCAATCGTGATGCCTTAACAAGCATTGCTTGCTAGGTCGATATCGGCGAGCAATGTGAGTTAAGTCACCGGGATTGACACGAGTATGATTGTGGTGAAGATCTAATACTAATAGATCTAACTTGTGTCACCACTCCTCGTGGCACCCTTAAAATCCTTCGGATCTTTAGGATGGGGCCGGTATGACGACCCCATCAAAGTCATACTATACCCATACCTACCCCGCACTTAGATACTAGGTTGACACACTTTTCATTAGATGGCGTGCTAGGCTAGGATTTAGGGTGCTTAGGTTGTCTTTTTATGTCTGGTTATTGTTCTCTGCTGGATTGGTTGCCCTAGCCAGACATCTTTCTTTTGCATTGTGCTTGTGATGTGACTGCATGTTGCATATGTATGGTAGTGTGTTAGGGCATTCTTCTGCAAGGAGTCATGTCTATTTATATGCACACACACAGGTACCGCTATGGGGGGAGCAAGTAATGATTTTTGACCATTTTGCTTGCAGATGCTATTAGCTCCCCACTTTTAAGGCATGACTCATTATGTGTCATATGCATGTGAGCTTTCTCGTTAACATTTATTTTCATGCAGGATTGAGTCTTTTTCTTTGCTCTATGTACTTTTAGAGTCTATGAGAGTCTTGTAGCAGAAATAAGATACGGGCACAAGTTCTGAGGAAGTTCCGAGACGTTAGCGCGGGAACCATATGGAGGGGATCAGGTATAGATGTTCGTGTCTCGCATCTTAATTCTTTATTTTATATTGATGTATAGAATTAGGGTCGGGCATGTATATGCAGAGTCCGACCGCCTTTTTCCTTCCTGGGATATGTTGTCGACCCAACAACACCGGCATGTTTATTATTTTATTTGGCTTGCTTTACTTTTTTGCATCATATTGTAGGCCTGCACATTTGTATGTGTTTTCCTTGTTTCTTTCTGTGATTTATCTTGGATTTCACAATGGAACATAGGCTCTTTAAGACTTAAATTCCTAATTTTCTACAAAAATCATAAATAAAATATTCAAGATAATTAAAATTTAGGATTAAAATATCCAGGATTTAAAAATTTCACTTTTATTTTTCTGCTTATATTAATAGGGCATCCACAATACTTAAGGACTGCTTTAGATAACTGCATTCATATTTGCATGTTCCGAGGAGGAGCCCTCGTGCTTCTTCAACTTGACTGTCATATCATATCTTTTTTTAGGTGGTTGTCTAATGCGCTTAGGGTGTTAGAAGGCTCCCCGACCCAGACGGGGTGTAAGTCCTTTTGTTTGGAGTGTTTCCAGCTTTGTAGTTGAACCTCCACTTTCTTTTCCTTCCTGAGGAATCCTTATCAGTTCGGGAGGTATAAGTCTCACCTCTTGTAGCTTCAGCTTTTAGTCATAGGATAGAGTTTCCTTCCTTTGACCTTAGGGCTACCGAGGTTCCCGTGGACGACACAATTCACGGATTGCTGACCGGGGATCTCAGGATGTGTTGGGTCGACTACCTTCACGACCAGGTTGACTTAAGGTCCTAGTAGTTGTGTATGACGGGTTTGTGGTATCCCGACGCAGTAACCTCTATCTTTTAGGATCACTCTACCTTCCTATTGTTGAGCCCCTTTGAGCCATGTCACTCTTTGACTTTGTTGATATCACCTTGACGACCTGATGCCGATGAGCTATCATCCATTTGGGATACGATGATTTGTCCTCTGCCCTTTGTCCCGGACGTGCTTTGACGTGTTGGGATATCCCCGTCAAGATGATTTAGGTTATTCCATGGGCCCCGTGTGTCGATGAGCCGCCACTCATTTGGGATGTGAGAGACTCGGTCTCTGCCCGATTGGCTTAGCGTGAGCTTTAAAGCATCAAGACTTTTCCCACACGTAAAAACCATCCTTTGAATACCTATTGCCCCAGGTTCACGATAATCCAAGCGAAACTCCTTTTATCAAAAGTATTCTTGGGTACCCCTCAAGATGTAATTAACCATGTGGGATACGTCGCCTTGGGAGTGCTCTTGACCTGAGAACAGACACCTACACATGACTCTCTGGTTATGGGTAGTCTACGTAGTTATTCTTTCGCGGATATCAGTTTAAGATGCTTTCGCCCGATCTTGTTTGGGCGAACACTCTTAACCTATCATTGCGAGGTTTATCGAACGTAAGCTCTCCACATTTTGTGTTTTGTCTTGTTTGTCGCTTTGTCGCATGTCCCTTCTTATTCGGTTCCTCTCCTCTTCGAATCACTGATCTGATTCAGGAGGGAGATTTATTCGAATAAGTGAAGTATACGATGATCGACAGGTTGACGAATCCTTTTAAAATAAAAAAGAGAAAAATGAACGAAAACAATGGGCATAAAGAGTTTTATATAAAGGCGTTGCACCTGCTGCTAAAATTAGAACATAAAGCTTTTTAGGCAATTAAAATTTTTAATTTTTATTAAAAAGATGTAAAGGAGAAAATGCTATTACAATTGAATGAATTGGATGAGCTTGGATTATAAGCTTATGAAAAATCTAAAATTTATAATAACTAGAAATGACATTACTGTAAACTCAATAAGAAGGAATTTATCCCTGGATAAGGGATTGTATTGTTTAACTCAAAATTGAAATTATTTTCTGGGAAGTTGAAGTCCAGGTGATCAGGTTCATTCATTGTAATTAAAGGGGTTCCTTATGGATCAATAGAAAGGATAAGAACATTCCGAGACTTTTAAATTTAATGTGCGAAAAATCATATCTTGGTGGCAACATAGAAATAAAAACATAAGGAGATAATTGAATTGGGTCATCCCAACTAATAGACATATCTCAAACAGGTTGATGCATTAAACTAAGCCCTTATTGGAAGGAAATCCAATTTATCTTATTACATGTTTGCTTATTTGATTGTTAATATGAGCGATGTGTGAAAAAAAAATTTAGTATGCATGTTTTTATTGTTGTGTCGCATTACTACCCCTTGGCATTTTAGTTGCATGTATAGTGTTAGCTCAATTTTAACATTATTAAAGTACTTAAAGATCAACAAAATATTGTCCGATTAAGAGAACCTCTTTCAGACGTCTCTGAAGGAGTAGAGTGTATTCTTTTTTTTATTTTCAAGGAGGCATCTTTAAGACTATATAAATAGACTTTACCCCTTCCTTGACAACGAACTTGAACCAAGATCTAAGTTCGAAGAAAGACCGAAAGAATGAGTTGAAACACAGTGTAATTTCTGCATTGAAGATCCACCAATGCTTCATGTTCCTATAGTTGTTGACTACAATTGATTATTGCTTGTTAACTATCGTCAACCACCATTGGTTGTCACGTGCTCTATGTGGTAAAATTCCTTGCAGAGTCACAACATGCATTGTGAAATCCCAACATATGTTACGAAATAGTGAGCACTCAGTGAGTTAGTACATCATCCCTTACAATGTGCAATGATGCAACCTGAAGACTACGTAATAACACACTCTACATATGGTGAAACGATACACCCCGCATACTATGCAATGATGCATAACAAAGATTGTGTAACAACATACCCAAATACTTTGTAATGACGCAACCTGAATACAGTGCGATGACACATCCTGCATGTAGTGTAATGATGCATCTCAAAGATGGTGCAATGATGAACACAAAGATGGTGTAACAATGCACCCCAGATATGTTGCTACGATTTGCCCCGCATATGATGAGACAATGCATCCTAAAAATGTTGTATCCATGAACCATAAATACAATGAATTAATGCACTTTGAAAACGGTGCAAAGACACACCCAACAACATGTCATACTCAAAATATGATGACCTCCTCTGAACTCCTGAAGTTATCTTCTCACATCTCAACACTATGACCTACGTGACGAACTACACCCTATGTGATTCACAACTCGTGCAACTCTCAACTCTGTGACCTATAAACATTATTTTAACTCATGTAACTCCCAATTTTGGCCTATGCAACCTACAAATGTTATCATAGTTCATGCAGATTCCAACTTCAGCCTATGCAACATACGAACGTTATTTTGGCTCATGCAGCTCTCAACTCTAGTCTCTTTGGCCTATTGATGTTGTCTCGGTTGATGCACCTCCAACTCCAACCTCTACATGTACGACCTACAAAATATTATATTGGCTCATGCAGCTCCCAACTTTGGCATCCACGGCCTTCAGACTTTATCATAGCCCGTACAACCCCCACTGTGGCTTTTATCGCTTACGAATGTTATCTCAAATCATGCAACCCCAACTCTGGTCTATGGGGCCTACAAACCTTATCTACAAGCTGTGCAGGTCCAAACTCGTGCTTCTATGACGTATTGACATTATCACAGCTTATGCAACTCCTAACTCCGCCTCTAAGTCATACAAACTTTATCATAACTCACCATTATGACCTATATGACTAACTGTGACCTACGTGGCTCACAACTATTTTATCTCATTATTGTGACTTTTATGGCTAATCGACACTCCTGAAGCAATCATCTACGACCCACATAACCAACTATTTCAATGACTTTATACTATGATCTCTACGACAAGCTGAGCCGCTACCTAAAACATTCACGACAGACTACTGCCTCAATAACAACTAGTAACAATCTTGTAGTCTGCTATCACTGAGAACTAAGTTATTACAGCGACATTGCAACTATCATCGATGAAATAATGTGTGTATAATTTTGTAACTTTGTCTTCTTTAATTCAGAAAAAGAGTGGACCCATATACTCACAAATACATAGTGAATTATTTCAACTTGGTTACGCCCCATGTAAAAATCAAGCCGTCTCATCCTGCTTACTTCTTCTTTATATGAGTGTGTGCTAGATTTTCATGCAATGCTAAGACTTCAAATTATTACTCTACCACCACAAACCTTCCAGCAAACATCACTTATGCATTTACATATCTATCATCTAAACTTTTATACATACATAAAAATCAAATCTTTAATATCATATAAAAAAATATCACTACACATATTTTCATATATAAATTTATGGCACTAGTATTAGAAGTAAAAATCAAACTTTTAGAGCTTATATCTCCTATGCTATCCATTTTATTCTTTAAATTCAAAGTTATTATATCCAAAAAAAATAAAAAAAATAGTTATGAAATTTATGAAGCCAAAATATTCATAGCATTGGACCAAATCAACATTAATACATATATTATCGTCACCCTTCATAAATAAAGGGGCGGCCATTGTTGAAAACCAAGAGACCGATCATGGATTCTGCAATCCCAATCAGAGGAAGGTTCCCATTTTTGACCTCACCCTCTAAGCCGCGTGCTCTCTTTCTCTCTCTCCGCACACCACATCGCAACAAATCCCCAACGAACACCTCACAACCGCATCAACAACAAAGGTCGGTCGTTCCTCTCCTCTTCCACAGCTCCGTCGCCGACGACCGGTAAGATGGCCGGCGGCGATCAAGGTTAACTCTTCTTCATCTTCATCATATGCTTCCCTTATAACCCTTCCCTTCTCTACCATGTTGTTCCTACCCTTTTCGTCCCCTGGAGATGCCTTGGTGGAAATCCTCTTCCTCTTCCTCTTCCTCTTCTGCATCATCCCTGGATCGGAAACAAAGACTGTCCTCCTCGGCCGGCGCGTCGCCGTCTAAGAACACGCGCAGGGAATCATCTGCTTTCTTGTGGAGCAAGCGCGGGGAGTCTGCACGGCCGCGGCTCGAGCGGCAGTGCAGGCTGCGTCCCTTTGCGGAGGTGGGTGTTGCAGCTCTGAACGCCGTGAGTTCTACACCGGTGTCGAGGTCGCCGAGTAATCTTGATTCAGTTCCCCTGCGGTTATCGTCCTCGCCCGTGCTTCACCCGTTGCCATTGCCGGAGCAGCTGCATAATAATGGGATATGTACGGCGGGCAGCACCTGTGCCGGTTGCCGGTTGCCGTCACCCAAGGGCGGGGGATTGGAGCTGGAGGAGGTAAGTGGTAGCGGGGTGGATTGCTCTGTTGCAATAACGACTGAGGTGAATGGGGAGAGGGTTCCTGCTGCAGCTGGAAGGTATGTTGTTTTTTGCCACTTTCTGGATCTTATGATGCTTAGTAAGCCTGCTAATTCTGCATCCTATGTATTGCAGCAGGCAAGCTTGTCATAACACTCAGAAGAGTTCAGAGCATATTGATCGGCCAAAAAAGGGATGGAATTTTAGTAGTCATAGAAAGGCAATTCATGATCCGAAGTCTCCTGAAAGTGTAACCTTTAGGTTAAACATACCTGCTAAAAGTGCTCCACCGAGTGGCTTCTCAAGTCCTGCGCTTAGTCCTCGGAGATTGAGTAATGTTGATGTTTTCCATTCTACATTCAATGTTTCGCAAGGGCTGCAGTCTTGTTTTGCTCCTGATGCCCCTTATGTGGACATGATGATAAGCATGTCTCCCCAGGCATCACCTGAGAAAATTCATAGCAGTCCAGATAGATCACCGTTATATAGTCCAGCAATTAAAAGTTCTGTTCCAATGTCAAAAAATCCAAGTGCGCCGCAATCTCCTCTTCATCCTAAGATGTATTCAGATGGTTCTGGTGCATGGCATGACAATAATATGAATGTCCACCCTTTGCCTCTCCCTCCGGGACCTTCTGTTCATGTGCAGTCTAGTTTTTCTCATCAAAATGTGTCAAAAAATGAGGGGGCTTTGATGACAAGTCAGTGGCAGAAACAAAAACTTATTGGCAGCGGTACATTTGGGAATGTTTATAAAGCTACCAACAGGTGAATAAGAGGACTTCATGATGGATTTCATATCATCCTTTCTTGTTATTTTTGTACACATTCTTATCCCCATTACTGTGATCTTGAGCAGGCATACGGGTGCTTTATGTGCCATGAAAGAAGTAAATATAATCCCTGATGACCCTAAATCTGCTGAGTGTCTGAAACAACTGGAACAGGTTAGTTCCTTATGCTATTTTCAGATTCTCAAGTAGCTGTTGCTGTGGCTTGTTTACTTGAAGCATTTTGAGGCAAGGAAAGCTTTGTTAAACTTGAAAAAATACTACTAATCAGAAAACACTGTTAATGAGTTAAAATGTCATTCTGGGGATTTAGAATTAATTAATTGATTGCAAGTTTTTGTGAATCTGAGGCAGTCTATCTTATTTTTTATCAGAAATGAAGTGCTAGGACTTAGTTGAAGTTGCATCTTCTCTGTTTGACATCTTTGAATTTTTCTAGATTACTTTTTTATTTCATGTAGCCGACCTCACATAGTGGGACTAAGGCTTTGTTGTTGTTGTACATTTTTATTTCATGTTTAGGTATGTTCTTGAACATAAATACAACAACAACCACAACAACAACAACAACAACAACATCATCATCATCAAATTAAAATCCATCATTTATGTTCTTGAACATAAATGATGGATTTTAATTTGATGATGTTTATCTTGAAATTTATGTTTGCATGATTTATTTGTGCAAAATAAGTATATGCGTTTTCCCTGATCTTTTATTAATTATCTACGTCCAAGCAGCTTCTCATTGATTTTGGTCTGTTTACAGGAAATCAGGGTTCTTAGTAAATTGAAGCATCCCAACATTGTGCAGTACTATGGCAGTGAGTTGGTGAGTCTGTTTGCATATTTATGCTATGATATTTGTCAGTGGTCTACAAGTTGAATGTTTTTGTACTTTTATGCAGACTGAGGATCATTTTTACATATTCCTAGAGTATGTATATCCTGGTTCAATTAACAAGTATGTTCAAGAACATTGTGGAGCTATGACAGAATCTGTTGTTCGTAATTTCACACGCCATATTCTCAAAGGGCTGGCATACTTGCATAGCACAGATAACATCCACAGGTTTTTTCTTTCACTAATAGTCGTTCTGATAGTTTTGTGTTTCAATTGAAACTACTAAGATTTAACAATTATGGTAATGATGTTTTTCTATTAAAATATATTGTATTTCAATTACACTGTATTTTCTTTTCAGCAAACCAAAAAGCAACTAAATTGATAGTTAACATATAAGTTTGATATCACAAAATTTCATGTGTTAGATCACACCTCTATCAAACCAACCTGATTGTATGAAATTTAACTAAATCTTTGAGTATTATCGAGGGTTCAATGTGACTTTTGTCACTTCGGCCAACAGAAGATGAGGCTTTACCACCGTGGAGTAGCTTTCTGCTAAAAGATGAGGGGAAAACTCAGTAAGATGTCAAATAAGTGAAATCTTTATAAAGCCTTTTGTCAAGATCCCGTTCTTCCGTATGATATGCGGGACAAACATCGTTCTAGGTTGTTCAAGTTACCAAGAAATAGTTCCTTTGCACGAGTAAGAAACTGATGTATTTCTACGGGTTACCCTAGTGGAGCACTTGAGTTCTTTTGCATTTCTCATATATTTTTTTGTGGGTTAACATCTCAAGGTCCTTTGATGGGCTTAAAGAAATCGTCTTGGTAGCAACCCCTAAATCAACAAAACAAAGGTGAGCTCCGCAGCTGGTCCACAAGCAAGGGTTTCCGGTCTGTTACGATCCCGCTTCGGATCGAAACTCACAGAGTCATCCCAACTCTCGGATTGGAGATGCTAACGGCACGGGAATAGAAATGGGGGATCTCTCTACCACACCTATCTCCCCAGAATATTCACTCACTTAAGCAACATGTACAAAATGTAGAATAGATAAAGATAAGGAAAGAAATCACTGAATTAAGAGTTTAGTCCTCACACCTATTAAGTAGTAACTTATCTTGTATGTTGGCTGTTTGTTAAGTATTGTTAGAAGAATGAATAGAAAATCATGATTTGTAAAGAAAACCCAAATAGGAGAAAGCTAATGATGATGATGAGTATTGGTTTGCTTTGTTTGCTGACTGGAAATTTTTTGATATTTTTTCCCTACTCTATAACTGTTTTGTTTTCTAAGTCTACCAATTTAGATGTTGATGTTTTGTCCATTTATTGTAAGATTCTAGTGTCATGTTGATTTATTTGATCATTCCAGGGACATCAAAGGTGCAAATTTACTTGTTGATGTCAATGGTGTGGTAAAGCTTGCAGACTTTGGGATGGCGAAACATGTGAGTAGGCTATTTTTGGAATTTCTTGAAGATTTGTGATGCTGTCTTGTATGTTTGCCTGGATTTATTTTGTTATTAGAGGTTGTATGTTTGCCTGCGTTTATTTTGTTATTAGAGGTCAACTGTGTGTTGTTCACTGCAGAGATACAAGAAGTAAATTTTTTCGGGAGAAAAGCGTTTTGTTACATGGATTATATCTGCAGTAAATGTTGACTCAAACACATGGACGTTTTTTGTTCAGTTTCCATAGGTTCTTTAACAGTTGAGTGTTTATTTTCTTACTTCACATGAAGTTATGTGCAACCCCCAAAATGTCCCTCAACCAACTAAAATAACAAAAAAAAAAAAAGGTCTTAGTTATCTATCGTGTATTTTGCACTTTGTGGAATATCTTTGTGGATGCAGTTATCAGGGATACATGCATTATTCAAGGCTGATTGTATTAAGTTGTGACAGTTGGGAAAAGACTATGTTGCAGTTTTAATTATTTTACATTCCCTATTTATATTCAAAAGTAGTGTGGTTTCATTTGGTTATGATGTGCACAACTGTTACTTTTCCTTTTGGACATCAAACTTGGGTTTATCTATGGCACTCCTTTGACCAAAGATTTTTGTAGCACAAAGGTTCTGGCTTGAAATCTATCATATTTTGTTTCATTCTCCATTACATCTGGTTTTCATTTGAATGAGCTTGATTTTATGTCAACTCAACTTAGAGACCATGTTATTTTTTTCAATAGGCTTCAAATATTCATAAAATTAATTAGTTCATTTCATAGTCACTGGAAAAGAGATCACCTTTTCCATTTTATCTCATGGATGCAGTTTCTTGTTTTCTCTATTCATCAGCTGTCTCCTTCCATTTAAATTTTTTTGTGCTTGGTATGTAGTGTATCTATATGATATTTTATCTTCCGTGCATCTAATTGATATTTTCTTTTGTAAAGATAATAACGCTTGTGGCGAGTGCTTGGAAGGCCATATTAATTACTTTGCTTGTATGCCTTTTGAGAAACGTGTGAGTGTAGAGAGAGTGTACACAATTTAGTTATAGAAAGCTGCATTCCTTCAATTAGATTTTGACAATGGGTCTTCAAAATCAGAAGTCAAGAATGTTGATTTTGACGCACATTCCTCTGAGATAACCGGGGATTAACAATTTGGAATTTATATAACTTATGACTAGTTAACCATGCATCAGACTTGGTGGAAAACGAATGTTGTTCTAGACATGACTAAACAAATTTTTATTGGTTGTTTCTAAAGTCAATATTATCTATTTTTATTCTGTAGAAACATGGTCATGCATATTAGAATTCCTCATAAAAATATCTATTTGTCTATCCATCTACAGGCACTGACATGCACGCACACCCACATAATATAAATGGTAATGCAACAGGATGGTGACTAAATTAAAATCAGAATAAATATTAGATATAAATAATTCAATGTAAATGCTAGTCATATTTTAATTTTGCACAACTCTAATGATATAGATTGATTTAGACCTTATACTTATTATTTGCTTTTTTTATTTTATTAATCATGAATACTGGTACCTTTTGTATAACAAACAAAAGCATATTTGAACCCTGACATAGGCAATTTTCATCCGTAGGACTAATAGTATCAAGACCTTCACTATACTAATATCTTACGTAGCTGAAATAGTACTAATTTGTAAAATTTGTTATTATAGCCTTAGCAGGTTACAGGGATACTGAATGATCTCTAAATAGAAGGTTTTTATTGGGCTTCATTGAATACCACTATTTCATGATCAGCTTGCCTGAAAATTCTGTTCTTCGAAGGAAAATTGCATGCACAATCATACCAAAAACTTTTGGAAGAAGCTATTAGACACAGATCAACCTACAAGGAGATAAACTCCATACATAATGGAGCTAAGAGGGGAGAGTAAAACCTTAGTTCCTTTGTTTGTATGTTGCAGAATCTAATTTGGCAAATAAACGGCAACATAACATACAAATTTCGACTAAAATGACTAACAATAAATTGTTATTTATTTATTGATGAGTTAGAATGGTATGTGATTCTTGGATTTCTTCTGTTACTTGTTGCATTTGAAAGATAACCGATGTATGGTGGGGTAAGCAAGTGAAATTTGGCAACCTAGAAAATTAATTCTCTTATATGTATTGGTCAGATATAATTGCAAAGTCAAAGTTAAGTAAGGCTAGATGTGATTTAGAAAGGCGATCGACGGGTGGAAGAACATATCATATCAGAATTTCGTTATTTATTTAGTTTTTTATTATTTTTTTCTATGGGACTTCTGTTTATTTATCACATATTTGTGGGAAGCAGTTAGTTTCATGTAAGAGACATACATTATATTAAAATGAGTGTTTTTGATTAATTTTATTTCTTTTTATTTTGTGTCAATTATTTGAATTTATTGAAATGAAATTTTGCCTTACTTTATTATATATTAGTTATCGTTCGTATCATTACAGAAAATTAATCTGAATATGCATCTGTGACTTGATTTTGTTTTCCTTTTTTTTTTTTTGTTTCAGTTAAGTAGAGCTGCGCCTGCTCTTTCCTTAAAGGGTACTCCATACTGGATGGCTCCAGAGGTATGCTTGCGATATGCATACTATTTACATCTCTCATTGTAGCTATGATTATTACATGCTTCGTTTTAATTTTATTTCTTGAATCAGAGGATTTTCATAAATAATTTTACTCCCCTCCTGATAACATTCATTTCATCCTTTAGGGGAACAGTTAGACTGAGTTGGTACCCTTGTCTTATTGCTTCCATAAACAAACATTTTGTAGATATATAAGGTTTTATGTTACTAATGGATATCTCAAGGGCAAAGAAGTTGCAAATTCTTCCATATTATAGTGCTAAGAATTTTAGTGTGTTCCAAATGATGAAATAATAATATAAAAAGGGCATGCCCAGTGCATGGAGCTTCTGCTCATGTAAGGTCTGGGAAGTTGTGCACACCCTTAGCCATATGTTTGCAAAGAGGCTATTTACCTGACTCTAACCCAGGACTTATGAAATGTTCTAGAGGAAATTCAATTAGTGCTTCAGGCCAGCCAATAATAATTATATATTTATTTGTTTATTATGTGTGAGCAAGAAACAATATTAACAGGAGAATCTAGAGAAAGCGGCAATCTAATTCTTGCAAATGGTCTACATAAATGAATTTTGAAAACTCTTAAATTGGCTTCTTGGAGGATCATTTTGATGATAAAAATGCAAGCAATTTTTGTGTAGGAGTCATGTCTTTACTTTGAGCCTTGTTACCAATTTCTAGCCCTTGATGATAAAATAATGAGTCTTTATACTAAACTGAATAAATTTTATTCATAAAAAGTCTAGAAACTAGGATCTAATAGTTAATATTTTATTTATTAATCTTTGGTTTCCCGCCTTGTCTTTGTTATTCCATTGGTGATGGGGGAAATCATGATTTTAAATTAGCATTGCCTGTAATGATCTAACGGCTTCAGTGAGATGCCATGCCTTTTTTTTTTGGTTGATATTGATAAACTTGATGAAATACCATGAGAATTTATGGTTCAGTAGATTTAGTTCTTCAATCAAGTTAGTTACCTGTATTATGTGAACTTTTTCTCCCATCTTTTTATGTAGGTTGTACAAGCTACAATGTCAAAGGATGTTGGTTATGATTTCGCTGTTGATATTTGGAGCTTGGGTTGTACAATTATTGAGATGTTTACTGGGAAACATCCTTGGAGCGGACTTGAGGGGGTAATCCTGTTGTACTCTCTAAGCTCAGCAATTGAATCTCTAGCAAAGCTGTATACATGCAACTTTGGTGCCTTCATCTTTTATGGACAAAATATATTATATTAACTATCTAATTAAAAGTATTGCACAAAAATATTCTTAATAGTAGCTGCACAACAATGCAATATTCTCTAAACCTCTGATGTTAATATTTGAACTTGGTTTTCGGCTGCATTCAAAGTAACTTTTCTGCATTAAGGAGTTAGACGGTAGGCTGAAAAAACTTTATATAAGATAAAATGTTTGTATCTAAACTAAATTTTCTGAATTTGGTTCAATGTGAAGTTGATGAAGTTAATTTATTGTTAGTTTTATTCACATATTTTTTTGGAAATTTTAATTTTCAAAATCAGCTACATTTACTGTAATGTTTATTAAACTGAACCCATTTTCTGACATGTTTTTGTTGGAATATCTACTTATCATGCCAATAAATTTTTTTATTGATATATTTAACTATAATGACTGTACATATATTTTTTTTCATGATACATAGCCTCTAGTATGGATCATCTCTCCTCTGGCTTATCTTGTCCATGTATTTATGTTAGAAAAGAGATATAGAAGAGGAGTGGAATCCTTCATTGCATCAATTGGCTAAAATTTGGCCTTATAAACAGAGAATTAAAAAGGTGAAAGCATGAAATGAAGAGAGAGATATGAAAGTTATTGGAAGAGAGGAAATTAGACTAACCGAGATGTATTAATTGCTGCTTATGAGCTACTGAACTGTGCAGATTAATATGGAGGTGTATAGGGGACAAAAGGAATATTCTTGGCAGAGTTAGTTACGATCTCCTTGAGCTGGTAATGCGGTGTGTTTTAGTTGGATGGCTGGATGTTTTGGATGAATTGTGAAAGATAATTGGGATGCTCAACATCCAACTATTCATTAGACAGAAGATAATAAGCTGCAATTATTTCTGCTTTGTTGCAATCTCGGGAGAAGTGATGTCTATCTCTGTACTCTGTGCAAGCATGAAAAATTGGATTGTTGGTGAGCCAGTGTTGATACATTGTCACAATATAGTGAGTTGTTTTGGATGTTAGGATGTGAAATTCCTGTAGGAGAATTTTTATCCATATGATTTTCGCTGCTATTTGAGCCAAGACCATGGTATTCTGCTTAAGAAGATGAACCGGTGAAAGTAGGTTGTTTTTTGTTAGAACAAAATATTAGATTTGATCCCAAAAACATACAACTAAATGTGAATTTTTTGCCACTGGTGTTGTTGGGCTTGTCCAAGTTGAAGTAGGCTGGTAGATGCAGATCGGTAGCATTGATAGGATGGCAATAAGATAGTGCTCCTTTAATGTATCGAAATAGTTGTTTAAGATATAATTAGTAGGATTGATAGGGTTTGTACATGTGTTGTGATGTTGTATTAATGACAAAAGAGATATTTGAGCGAGTTATGGTTAGATGCTAAAGAGAACCGGTGTCGATATAGGTGAGCGTTTGATCAGGTACTGTTGGTGGTAATTCTTTTGCTATGGTTGGTGTATGGATTGGTTTACAGGATGCCATTCTTTCTCGCCAAAATATTTCCATAGTATAGTGAGGTTGATTGAGGTTATGCCTATGGATGTTTGGTTAATGTCAATGCCATGGAAGTAATGAATGTGTACCAGGTTTCTTATTTGGAGCTGTTGATGAAGGGATTGAAGTGTGTTGTCAATGTTGTCGATGAGAGATTGATTGTCTCTTATAATTGATAGATCATTCACACATATGAGGACGTATATAATTTTGTTGTCATAATCATATATCATGAAAGAGGGGTCAGCTAAGCTAGCATGAAACCTGAGGCCATCTAGTAATTGGGAGAGAATTTTAAACCATTAGTTTGGTGCTTGTTGAGGCCATAAATGGCTTTGTGGAAGTGACATAATTAGGATGATTGTAGTCGATGAACCCTCGAGTTTGGGTCATGTAGACTTTGTCTTGACGATGTCCGTGAAGGGAAGGCATTGGAAACATTGAGTTGTGTTAGAGATAGCAACAAAAAAGAGGACACGAATTATGGTTATTCTAGCAACTGGACTGAATATTTTTGTATAGTTAAAATGACATATTGTTGCTTGTAGCCATGTGTAACTAGGAGAGCTTTGTAACGAGCTATGGAACTGTTTGATTGTAATTTGGTTTTATTGGTCCATTTGCAGTTTAGTATCTCATCATGTGGTGGTTGGAGAACAAAGGTTTAAGTGCCTTGAACTTGAAGGGCATGCAATTCATCAACTATAGCCTTGCACCATATTTCATTTTTTTATGGTAACAGTGTAGGATGCGGAATTAGGTGGATAATGGATTGCATGGGCCAAGTCTAGAATTTGCTTTGTTTTGATACTTCCTATCTGACCTGGTGATTATCAGGTGACGAAGAGATGTTGAAGGTGAAGTAGTTGTGGTTGGAGTGAGAGGGATAGTGAGGGAAACGGGTTTAAGCCCTGGAGATATTTGAGGGACCTATAATTTAGAGGAATTAGATGGGGAAACCGTAGTTTGATTATATGTTGGTGATGTAGAGGGAGTATTTAAGTGATGATGGATGATTGAGGGGGTATAATTATGGTATTTGAGAGTGGAACAAGAGGTAGAGGTGGAATATATGATATAGTGGTTGATTGGTGGTATGAAGGGACATTATGGTGGTAGGGGAAGCTCTTCGTGACAAATTGCATGCCTGGAGATGAACATTTGGCCTATCGGAGGATGAAAACATTTGTAGCATTTGGTGTTATCTTTATTGCCAAGGAAGACACGTTGTTGAGGGCTAGGGAGAGTTTGTTTTTAGAGTCGGGTTTTATCCAAGGATAGCATGCTCCAAGTTTTTTGAGGTGATTGTCGTCAGGTGTTGTTATAGAGGGAGTTAATAATAGGGTGAGAGAATGTTTGTATTTGATGAGGGTAGTTGTGAGGAGAGAATCAATCATAGAAAATGTGATAGACCAGCTTCGAGAAGTAAATTATGGGTCATTTCAATGAGATGTTGATGTTTGCAATCAGTGACTCCACTTTAGTATGTGGACAAGTGATTTGATGTATGATTCCCATTTGTTTAGTTGAATTCTTAGGTTGTGACTAAGATATTCTCTACCTTTATCAAATTGGAGAATTTTGATGCGATGGTTTGGTTGTCTTTTCATTATATTTTATATATGATGAAGATGGAGGTAAGTTCATATTTATTTTTCATGGGGAATACACAACAAAACCTTCCGAAGTCATCAATAAATGAGACATAATACTTGTATCCTGTTGAGAGATGGTGTGGTAAGTACCCTAATCATCAGAAATGATAATTTGTGCCTATTTGTTAAGTTACAATAAGTATTTTGAAATTTATTATTTGAGAAGTATTATGTTGGATGTAATTTGGATAGAAAATAATATTGTAATGAGGATGACCCAGATAACTGTGCCATTTGACAGTGTTGGAGTGAGCTGTGAGGAGAGCTCTAGCTATAGAGATAGTAGTAGTTGAGGTTTTAAGTTGGTTAGATATAGTCCATTATGTCGAGCCTAAGAGGTGTGGCATATGAGAGTTTTGATCCATAATAAGGTTACCATCAGAATTGAAGGTGACAATATAGTTATTGTCATTAGTTAGTTTGACAATGGAAATGAGATTATGAGATAATTTGGGAACATGAAAGTTTTGAGAGAGTTTCATTTTACGGGAGGCGGTGGGCAGGATGTCATTTATGGTGTGTGTGATTGCTAAATTTTTATCTATTGCCAATGGTGATTTAACAGGGACTTATGTATGGCGTGAGATTCTATATGTTGTCAATGTTGTGTATGAGGTGGGATACAGTGCTAGAGTTTATGTACCAGCTACTATTCTAAGAGAACTTGTAATGTAGGGTTGGACCTAGTTGAAGAAGGATTGTAAGTTAGGTCTGCTCTGTACTAACATTTAAATGCTGAGTGACCCAACTTTTTGTAGATTTGACATTAGCTTGCTAACTGGTGGGTTTTTGGTATTACATGGTGCGGGAAGATTGATGGAATTGCGATTGGAGTGACAACTAAATTTTGTTTTTTTCCTCTGTTTTAGCTTTGACTGATTGGAGTGTCATCTTCCGCGATCACTTGATACGGTGAGAGCAATATGTGAATCCTAATTTTCTGACTGAATATCACAAGCTGCCTATGTAGCTTGAGTGGTTTCTTCAGAACATAAGTGTGAGAATAATTCGTCTATGCTAACCGACAACTCATGATCTTCAGTCACAATATAATACCATAGGAGACTTGATAATTACTTGAAGCTTTTTTAGTAGTTTAAGCCAAATTAATTCACGAATTCCATCAGGAAAGGATTTGAGCACAACTTACATTTTGTTTTTTATCTTCTCCATATTATAAGATTATACATAAATGTTGTACCTCAATATAGATATTCTAAACATTATAGAGCCTAGCTAATCAACATCAATATAAGCTTCTATTAATCTAGAATCTAGGTTCCCTTCACTTGAATTGCTCTCTCATTAATTTTTCTATTTTTTTTAACTTGAATATCTGGTTAGGAGATGGGGATGTTATTAGGAGAATTCAAGTTGTATGGTTGAAGTGGATGAATGCATCTTGTCTATTGTGTGATAGAAAAAGTACCGTTTAGAATTGAAGAAAAATTTTGTAAGATGGTGGTGCAACCTGCCATGCTTTATAGTGCAGAATGTTGGCCGATAAAAGAGAAGCATAAAACTAAGTTAAATGTTGTTGAGATAAGAATGCTTGATGGATGAGTGGCTCGACTCTTAGAGACAAAATTCAAAACAAATGTATCCGTGAAAGGGTTGGTGTAGCTCTAATGGCAGACAAGATTAGAGAGAGTCTTCTTAGATGGTTTGGTTACATTAAATGTCGACTGTCTGATGATCCGAATAGGAGAGTAGATGTTTTAAATTCAACTTATGTTAAGAAAGGTAGAGGCAAACCTAAAATGACTTGGGTATGTATAAAAAATGATCTTTATTTATTAGAATTAAATGTAAATATGACACTTAATAGGACACATTGGAGAAAAAGGATTCATGTAGCCGACCCCACTTAGTGGGATAAAGGCTTGGTGGTGTTGTTGTTGTTGAATATTTTTACTATACTAATAAAAAAGATAATATTAGTTATGTTATGTGATAAATAGATGTGTTTTCCAATCAATCTTTGATATCTTATCAATTGGAGTACTTATGCTACGATTAATTTGTGTTAGGATCTAGAGTGTCAACAAGTTTACTCTAGTTAAACTAGATTCTTCTAAGAGATTTAAAATGGTTTTTTCTTAAAAAATGTATAATAGCATATTTATTTTTAACCATTTTTTCCTTTAAAAAGTACCTGAGAGGGCCAACGTTTTTGATTTTGAACACCTCAATCATCCTTTCTTCAAAATATTGTAATGTAGAACAACATGTGATCAAGCTTATTAAATTCTTCTTAACGCATACATTTGGGGAACCTTCTGAAGCAGGTTTTAGGTGACAATTTGGTTCTATAAACACGTTTTCTTAAATTGCATGCTAAATTTGTCTTCCTGACGTCTATGATCCCTATCCATGTAAACTTATTTAAGTCACTATTTTAGATTGTATTCTTGATATTTAGTTGACTAGGTCGACTATTATTGGGAGAAGGACATGAATAGTGTTTAATTTACTAGTAGGATTGAAGGAAAATGTTGCCAATCCTATAAATTTCGGTGAAACTTTGCAACCAGTCATGTTTTGTATCTTTCACTTGGCCCATCTAACTGATATTTGACTGTAAATACCATTTACATTCAACATGAATTGCATCCTTGAGCTATTGAATGACCGCCCATGTTCTATTTTTTCTAGGATCTTTTTATTTCGTCCTACATAGCCTCGTGTTATTCTAGTTTATTGAGGGCCTCTTTTATTGTCTTTAGGATTTCAATTTCTACTAAGTTGGAGATCAAAGTTTAATCAAAAGAATAATGGTCATATCTCACAACATTTTCTTCATGATGTTGAGTACATGCATGAGCAGCTTTTCTTAGAGTAATGAATAATTTTGAGGTAATATCACATGGAAGAAGAGTTTTCAAATAAAATTCATGACATGCTTTGAGAGGCGGAAGATTTTTAATTTTTAACAGATTCTTTCTTCGAGAGGAAAAGTAAATTTTAGAAGAATGTTGTGGGATCGAGTGATGGACATGTTGGTCAGATATATTTTAAGGAATGAGAGCATTGACATTCTCAACACTGTCAGATACGAGAAGATTAAGACATTCTGTGGTATTTATGGGTAGGATGAATTTAAAAGATGAACTATTACAATTTCTTTCATCTTTTATCTCTCTTGATGTGAATATTTTATAGAAAATGGTTTTGTTTTTGAAAAAGGAGGCAAACATGGACGCATGCTCTTTTTACTTTCTCATGCCTGAGAAAGATACATTTGAAGAATTTGAGATCAAGTTTATTCCTATTAGGCTCGGATCTTAAGAAGTAGATTGGAAGTAGTATGTATTTGGAAAACATTTGAGAAACCCATCGATCGGAATTTTAAAATGAAACACATTATAAGGTAACAACACCTCATAAGGATGGTATTACCTTGATAATGTTTAGGGTATTAGTGATAAATATGGTAGATCTTGTCCTTTAAAAGATGCTGTTTTTTGTTTCAGCTATACCATTTTAATGCGGTGTATTTGGACAATTACCATTTTGTTGGAGTGTGTTATGGCAATAAACTTGATGAATAATAACATTCTGATTAGGTTTATTCTTAGAATATAGTTGAAATACTTGGTGACCCTATCAAAATAAGTGATCTGGATGTCTGAAATATTGAGTTATGATCATATGATAGAAGTTTTTGAATATGTTTCATATTTGATTTATTTTTTGAATAAATATAGCTAATACTTAGATATGATCATCAACAAAAATAATGAACCAATGCCTAGTAGAGTTCTTGAGATATGTATGGCTCCGAATATCACTATTTACTAGCAATGTTTCGAGTGCTATGTATGTAATTGCCCCAAAACATAATTTTAATTTTTGATTTAGCCTACCAATTACATTAAATTTTGGATTGCCATTTTTGTATTCAATATTTAGCGTTTGCTCTGCTCTTTATGCATCCAGGCTGCTGCTATGTTCAAGGTATTGCATAAAGATCCGCCGATACCCGAGACTCTCTCATCTGAGGGTAAAGATTTTCTGCAGCGTTGTTTCCGAAGAAACCCAGCAGAAAGACCAACTGCAAGTATGCTACTTGATCACCCCTTTATTCGCAACTCAAACCATTACAATCTCCATGGCTCCATTCAGGCTTTTGCAGGACTCAAACTTAATGTAAGCCTCAGATCACTGAAATTTATCTCCAACACCTTAATCTATTAATTTTATTCATAAAAGCTATACATAAACTCCTCAGGAGATCACTTACAGCCCGAGAGATAAACCTAGATCAAAAAGCGAACCTACGATGAAGGGAAGACAGTCGGCCAATGGGTTAGTATGCTTCATTACTAATGCAATCAGCTCATTAGAACTGAAAAACATGATTCAGTTTCTATCTACCTGCAGTGAGAAAATTATTTTTTGATCAGTCGAATATCTTAACAACAGAAAAAATGTCAGCTTTTTAACTCCATTATGTTCTTTCCAGTGAATTAAATCACTCCCACGCAGAGACTTCTGAACCCATGGCTGTCCGGCTTCCGCCGCGCTCGGCACCCGAGGTTATGCACAGTTTATTTCCACATTCAAATCATTCTCTGCCAGGCCCTTCAGGATCTTCAATGAATTCCACAAATGGCTTTCACTCTGGCTCTTCAATGAATGTTTTGAATGGTTTTCAGTCTGCTTTGGGTAACTATCATCAGCCGGCCTCTCCAAATAACGTTACAAGTGCTATTCATTCAGGTATAACTACCCATCATCCCTATGCGCTACCAAGGCCCCTTGTAAAGGATTTTTAAGAAGTTTGAGCATCTTAAGAAGCAGAAGCCTTCAGATTTTTAGCTTTAGGTTCGGAGGCCTATGCTACTCTCTCTCTCCCTCTCCCTCTCCCTCTCTTACTGCTCAGCTTTTGAGGTAGGAGCTAGTTTCTACGGCCAAGAGGATAGAGTTGTACATTTTGATGCAACATAGAAATCAGTTTTTATCCAATTTGGTTTGAAATTCTATTCTGGGCAGGTGAGTTAGGAATCAGGTTGTATAGTTATGTTTTAACTTTAACAACAACTCATGGGAACTGCAAGAATGTATTTTTGAAGTTCCTTCTATCATTATTGGTTGTCAATCAAGGAGAATTTTTTGAGTCAGAATGTTTTTGCTCAAATTTGATGAAGATGAATTTTTTAAATTTTGGGATTTGTTGTAAGATGAGCCTATACTTCTCAGTTATGTTCATCTTAAGACAAATTCAATTGTTAGAAAATTTATTGTTATCAAATTTAAGTTATGATTAAAATATTTGTAAAATCTGTTGTAAACAGTTAAGTTGCATTATGGTGTAAATATCATTATGCATTTTGTTTAATTGTTTCATGTATTTTCGTTCCGTGTAATCTTACGACTGTTTTGTGATAGGCATGTAATGTCATGGATCATTTCTAGATTTATGCATGTCATCCTTATTCTATTAGACGTCTCCGAAGAGACTCATTTAGTGTCATGGAGTTGGTTGTTATTCTTGGCATGTTTATGTAATTTTGATAATAGTTTTTGGCTAGTAAGTATATAATAATTTATTCCCTTATGTATGTCTTTTGCCTTGTTCCTTTTCTGTCAAATTCTGAAACTCTAGAAGCATTCTTACAGTTTCTCTTGACATGTTGTTATTGCTCAACTTTCATGATTAATGATGGTGGTATTCAAAACTTTTAATTATACTTCAAGTGTTTAATTTGGGCTCATTTAGATTATAATTAGATTGTTTTTAGCGTAGTTTGCATCATCTTGTTTAGACATTCAGTTTGATTATAAACTTTCTGAGATGGGCAAATGAATGGTACATAATTTTTTTTCAAAGCATTCAACTAGAGATTTGCATCAAGATTGGTGCTTTATGATACATCAAGGTTAGATGTCCCCTTCTGTGAATAAGGTATTTAACTATTATTTTTATAAAATATTAAATTAATATGCTCTCACAAAAGGAATCATATGATCAGAGGTGGCATGATAAAGGTTAAGGAAAAATGTTGGCAGTAGGAGGGTACATCAACCTAAGTACACTTCAAGCCTTCTTATATATTTTTTATTTGGTTTTCAAATATAGGGAGATTATTTTTTATTAATTATTTTTCCCTATATATATATATATATATACATATTTGTGTGCGCGCGCGCTATACATGTGAATAAAATGGATCAAGAGAACTATTCCTCTTCAAAACCTGTTTTCTACGCTACTACATATTGATTCTTATTTTCTTTATTTAGAACATTTCATGGTTGATTGGTGGAAAAATTCAGGCTGTGAGAACATTGTTGAGAAGAAATAATTGCATGCTCCAGAAAGTTATCAGCCCAAGAAACAACTAATGTCTACAACAATATTAAAAATTGCATTAGCAACCAAATATTGTACCCCTCTAAGAAATTATATATATTTCTTAACAATATTAATGATACCGGAGTTAACCCAAATCACAATGGAATGATAATATTATTGTTGAAATTCAAAGGATTTTATAAACAAAGACACTTGACAGAAAAAAAAAACATGACAAAAACACAAATAACTAGTTAGGGTGAGTTGGGAAGGTGGCGTTTAGGAAAAGAGGGGTTGGAGGGTTATCCGTCGACGGGATAGTCGGTTGAGCAATAGCGTGTCTTGGGAAGGGTGGCGGGAGGCTGGAGTGGTGCATGGGGTGGCGGTAGGGGGGAGGAAG
>NW_018164675.1:274004-279867 GCF_001263595.1 Phalaenopsis equestris
AGAGCGGTGGTAGGAGGGAATGGGAAGGGAGGTGCGGCGGTAGTAAGGGGGCAATGTAGGGAGGGCAGTAACAACAAAGAAGGTGCATAGGGAATGTGGTAGTAAACAGGCGAGGGGAAACATGGAACGAAATATGTGAAGGTAATCACCACTTTGGAGCAGAATACAATCAGAGCATCACATGTCATCGAATACAGCCATAACAAGAGAACAGAAGCCGATAATAAAAAAAATGAAGTGAAAATTGAGACTTGATCAAAGAAAACAACATCTATATAGTAGTAAAGAACCCCTCCCCTTGGGTAACAACCCAAATCCAGGAAAAGGGCAGGTTTAGCCACTGAACCACTCTAGTTGCACTGGTTCAGCTTTTCCAAAGGTGATTTAGCCCAGGTGATCCCTCGCATAAGTTTCCCATGGTTGGAGGAGATTTGATCTCATTCGTTGAAACTTCTGGTTCTTCGTAGTACGAAGATAAGTTCATTATGTTGAAAATATCATAAATGTTACAGTCTCCTAGTAGGTCGATATTGTATCCACTACCATTCAATTTCTTGATAATCCTGAAAGGTCCATCTGCTCTGGAAGGATCCCACCGAAAACCTTCATTTCTTCAACCTAATCCATTCTAGACCCCCTTCTTAGAAAGTCACCTTTTCCTGATTTTATTTTTCTATGTCAGGTACTTACAGTTCAGCTTGGTGATCTCATTTCCCATCTCTTTTTGTAACTTCTGAACCTCTTGCAGCCTCTTCTCAAAATCCCCATTAATCTTTGATGTCGAAAGGAAAGGTACTAAGTCAAGTGGAGTGAGGAGTTGCGCCCATACACAATCTTAAATGGGGTGCACTCTATGGTATGATTCATTGATCAATTGTAAGCAAATTTGGCTTTAGCTAGGATTAGATCCCATTGCTTAATATTCTTCCCTAAAAAGCACCTTAGGAGGTTCCCCAAAGTCCTATTCACTACCTCTGTCTATCTATTTGTTTGTAGATGAGCTGAATTGAAGCTTAGTGCCAAGTTTTCCCCATTGGGTCCTCCAGAAGCAGTTCGAAAACTTGGCATCTCTATCGAAAGTAATGGTTCTGGGTATCCTATGCAGTCTCACAATCTCCTTGAAGTACAAGTCATCCAGTGCCTGGTGATAAGGTATGACATGCACCATATTTGAGAATCTATCTATCACAATCATTATAGAATCCTTGTTTTGTTGTGTCCTCAGAAGAACCACTATAAAATCCATGTTAACTCACGGGGCTTCGGTAATGTTAAAGGTTGCACAACCTTGCATTCTCCCTCTAGTTTTGGCAGGCGTGTCGCTCCACATCTCTCGTCATTTGGGGAAAAAAATATTCTCACATGAGTGCGAGCCTTATCTCCGCCAATGTGTTCTGCAAGTCCTTCGCTGTGACTTTTTTGAATAATGAGCTCTCCCTCACTGAAAGATTATGAATACACAACTTATTCTGGTGGAGTAGATAATCATCTGCCATGTGATACTGCTTGGTAGACTTTTCTTGATATTGCTCTCAGATCTCTCTGAAATCTTCATCTGTCCTATACAACACTTTCACTATCTCGAAGCCTATGACTTGATTCTGCATCAAAGTGATCAACTAATGACAGTGGCACATTGCATCTACAACTTGATTGTGTCTTTCTGCCTTTTGCTTAAGCACGAACTGGAATGATACCAAGAACTCCACCCAAAACACATGTTGACTCTTCAGTTTGTTTTGGTTGTTCCAGAGCTTTAAGGCCTCATGATCTGTAAATAAGGCGAACTCACTTGTTTGTAGGTAGCGACTTCATTGATTAAGAGCTCTCACTTTCGCATAAGTTGAATATTTTCTCTTGGACTCATTCATCTTCTCATTGAAGAATACTATGAGATGGCCTCGCTGGCTCAATATTGTTCTGATTCCCACATCTGAGGCATCACACTCCACGTCAAACAATTGATTGAAATATGGTAATGTGAATACTAGTGCCTATGTCACCTTCGTCTTCAATGTATCAAAACAGAACGGGGCCACATTAGCCCATTGGAACTTCTTCCTTTCCAAATGTTCTATCAGGGGAGTTGTGATGATGTTAAAGCTCCTAATGAATTTCCTATTTGGCCTAAAAAATGGTCTCAACTTGGTAAAGTATTTTCGGACCACCTACCTAGCAATGGCAATCTTTAAGGGATCCATCCGAATGCCTGCACTACATACAATATAGCCCAAAAAACATACTTGTGTTGTCATGAAGTGGCATTTTTTTGGGTGGGTGTATAGTTTCTCTGATTGCAAAACCTCGAAGACCATCCTTAGGTGTTGTAAATGCTCCTCCTCAAATCTTCTGTATACCAGAATATCATCGAACTACATCACTACGAACTTCCTGATGTTAGTCTAGAAAACTTGATTCATTGATCTCATGAACGTGTTGGGCACATTAGACAATATGAAAGACATCATTGTTCACTTGTATAATCAATCTCGGGTCTTGAAAGCAGTCTTTCATTCATCCTTTGGTCTCATCAAGATCTAGTGATATCCATTGTGCAAGTCAATCTTGGAAAAAACAATGGCTCCATGCAACTAATCCAAGAGATCATCCAAACAAAGGTATGAGAAAACTATTATTGATAGTGATTTTATTAATGGCCTAACTATCAATGCATGTCTTCCATAATCTGCTCTTCTTATGTACCATCAAGGTATGGACAACACATGGGTTGGTACTCTCTCTGTCCAAACATCTCACATTGAGAACTTGTATTTGTCGTTGTAATTCCTTGTACTCTACAGGTTTCAATATGTAAGTAAGCCTGTTTGGCAACACTTATCCAGGGATGAGATTTATGGCATGTTGAATGTCCCTCAATAATGGCAAACCCTTTAGAAGGTTGTCAATCATCACATTTTGCAAGTCACATAGCAGCAGTTGTATGGGTTCCAATATCTCAACCTCCTCCTCAGTTCCTTCTAACAAGACTAAAGCCATTGCAATCGAAGCCTCTCATACCGACTATATAAATGTGGATCTCATGATTATCAACTCCTTTGTCATGCCTACTCGTCTCGTGTCCCTCATGGACAAAAAATCTATCTCCATCCTTCTTGAATGAAAAATTGTTTTTGAGCCCATCATATTGGGCCTTGCGATACCATGTCAAGCCACACTTTCTCTTGTAGCTCATCACCAATAGAAAACTCAACCAAGCACAGTTGATCCATGTGCATTACATTTCCTCCTTTCAACTAGATAGAAAGTATGATTAGGGATGCTTCTGTGTGGCCAACTCTAATTTCTTCACCATCATAGTGGATACCACATTCTCATAGCTCTCGACTCCCATAGTCAATAATCAGATTGGAAGCCTTTCCTTTCACGGTACACTTAGTGTGGAGAATCTTATGTCTTATCCACAAATGATCCTTCTCCGACTCAGTCTGTGGGACCCTCCTTATGACTAGAATTTATCTCTCATTTTCCTAGAGTTGAAGTTCTTCCTCTTCACTCACTTCCTTTTACAACACCTTATTTGGTGAATGACATAACACAACTGGTGAGGTAGTTAAGACTATGTGTTTGTAGTCATGGCACCTAAGGCATCTCATGACAGACATTGTACTGGGTGAATTACTCTTTTCAGGTTTCTTTCCACTCAGATCTTTCTTGTCACTTCCATGTCTAGTCTTCCCAACCCCAAATGTACCCATGTTGTTGTCTAAATAAGGGTGGTTGTCTGTTGTATTTCTGTTATACTCCACCTTCAAGGCTAAGGTCTAGACATTTCCCACTGACTAATAGGGCTATGGTAGCACAATGTTCTTGATAACTGGCTTCAACCCCCCAGATATCGCGTTACGGTATATTCCTCTGACTTGAACAACTCACATTTCATTTATAGTTGGTCAAATTGTTCATGAACTCCTCCATTGATAAGTCATTTGTTTTAGGTGATAGAGCATCAGAAACATATTTTGACAAAAGTGATGAGGTAAATATTTTCTCTGCATCTCCTTTCTCATTTTCTCCCATCTAGTATTTTTATCACTTCTTTCTCTCCTTCTTTGCTTCTATAAGTTTTCCCATAATGAGGAAGAGCTCTTTTTAAATTTGATGGTCGCGAGCTTCACCATTTTGTCTTCTAACGCTTTTTGTACTAAAAAATTTTCTCAACCGACTGTAATATCTCTAATAAAAAACAATTTCTAATTTTACTACTTTTTCTCTTTGATTTATAAACTTGTATGTTCAATGGATTTATATGTTTTTTTTTTATTCACTCATGAGGTAGAACTAAAGTATTGTCTTATTCAAATTGATTTTATGAGATTTAATGTGAATTCATGTTAGATTCTTAAGAATCATATTGATTAAGTTGGTGTTTTAACTTTTTACTCTTCGTTTACGTTTTGAACTGACCATTTAAATTGTTAAATATGTTATAAATTAGGACAATCAAAAGAAGCTTAAAAGCACAACTAGATCAAAACATAAATACTTGGTTAAATAAGAACATTGCGAAGATGTGTTTGCAATCACTTAAGGGAATAGAGAATCCTGGAACTGTATGTAGAAAACAATATGAGGCCCGAATGCTTGTTGTGTCTTGAAAGAGAATAAAAAATAATTATTCCAAATTATCAACTATTTTAGGATGAAAATAGTGAGGGATCGTTGAACTTTTGTGTAAACTAATTTAAGGAAAATTTTCAACATTCCCTTTATTTCATCAATTTAAAATTAAGGCTTTTAGCTCTAAAGATCCAAATCCTTTCAATTAAACTAAAAATTTCTACAAATATTTAATCTATTTTAAGAATTAAAGAATTCCTCAGTGGATTAATAGCTTAGACTAAGAAATCTAAATACTATGTGATTAGACATGTATACTTATGCAATTGACGTGTGTTTCAGTCCATGGATTTTCTTGGATGAAATAACCCATGATTTCTGACAAGAATCATTTTGTCAAAGTAGATCAATATCTCATCTAAGTAGATAGGAGGTCATGATATCTCAGGATGATGGAATAATATAAACATAAAATCACTAGTCCTGAGAAGATATTAAAATTGATGAAATCTCGACCATTTAATATTTTGGTCAAATTAAAATCCTCATAAAAGGTCTTCCAACTTCATGATGTATCAATGACCTATTATGAAACTCATAGCACAAATTCTTATCTTTATGGGCTCAAAATAGGGCTATTAAAAATGCTCAATTTTAATGAGAAATTCATTATATAAATTGTCAAATTATTTGTTTTCCTTTAAATTCATGTATTAATAATAAAAAAATATCTACAAATGTTCACAATTAATATAAAATTAAAATAATTTGTGATTTTTAATCAAGTTCTACATATATTCAAAAATAATTTTGTCAAAAAAATAGAAGCTTATTCATAGACCTAGCTTTTTTATATGAAAAAAATATGTCTATCAATAATACAAATTTGATTCTAAGGAACCTCAATTGTATACATATTAATAATATTTGAAAGCCTCTATATATATCAGAATCACAATTATTTAGCCATCCAACACAATGAAAACTTTGATGCATCTAAAATGATCTCAAAATTCCAAAGTTTTTCATGCCACAATTTTAATAATGTTAAAATATAGATAATTTTAATCTTCCATTAAAATGTTAAAAGATAAAACTTTATATATTTCATGCGCAATCCGGCCCCATGATAAGAGTCTGCGCCATGTGTCTATATATCGACCCCCCAGACACCACGGTAGGGATCGAACTCTTGTCAGAGGGAACTTACAATGACCCTGCCTACCAACTTGACAAGAAATGCGGCACAATATAGATATATATATATATATATATATATATATAT
>NW_018164675.1:279894-290571 GCF_001263595.1 Phalaenopsis equestris
TATGAGCCCACATTAAAGGTATAATACATCATAACAAATGGGAAATACTGCATGAAATGCACATAATGCACCTTGGAATTTGCAAAAGCTTCATCTTTGGCAACACAAAAGGCTTTTCTCGATCTCCATAAAAGGCTCAATTTATGCTGCTCCATTTGGCTCTTGAATTGTTCACCAAGTAAAGATGTTGACTCTGAGAAAATGTGAGGTGTCAGCAGTTGACTTTTCACTTGAACTAGTGCTTCGCACTCCTTGCATTTTGCACCATAATTGACATTCATTCAATATAAATAAAAAATTAAATAAGAGAAATAAAAGAATACATTAATAGATCAAGAAAACAAATAACTAGAACTTATAATAGGTGTGTGCTGAATCTATCTTGTAGTTTTAGATATGTCTCAATTGATATTCTCCGCTTTGTTGAACTGAAGTAGAATGATCATGCAAGGTGACTTGGCGTCTTTCTGGGAAGCTGCAGCTTGTCACCTCCCAAAAGAGCTTTTCGGGGTGATGGGCAGCCCATGACTTAAATATTATTTTTCGGCCTTACACCTAGCTGATGTGGACTCTCCATGGTCCAATAGAACCTTCGGTGGAGCCGATCCGTGACGAGGGCGTCACGTGATTGGGTGGAGGAAAATATCACAGACAATAAGTCTCATATCGGCTAGGTGTAGGGCCGAAAAACAGTATTTAAGTCCTGGGCTGCCCACCACCCCGAAGAGCTCTTTTGGGAGGTGACATGCAGCTTATTTAAAAACAGCTGCGAAACTGCTGAAAAATAATCTGATGTTCAAAATGTCGTGATAGCTATTACAATTTAAAAAAAAAAAAAACTCAAAACACAGTTAACTCAAAACACAGTTAGAAAATTACACAGTTAGAAAATTGTCACAACACCTAGTAAGGATCAATGTGAAAACACATATTTTAGTGGCAGCTTTTTCAAAAAGCTGACAAAGCACAGTTTAACCAAACAAAAAAATTGCAGTGCGGCGTCGCACCGCCGGCCCAAACGGACCTTTAGTCTGATGATCGAGACCTTAGATTGTAAACCAAGAGGTCTTGGGTTCAAGGCTTTCCATATGTGTTGCGCTTATGATTAAATTCACTCAAATGTCACCCCAGCTAAACCAGATAAAAGAGAAAAGAACGAGAAAACAATGGAAAACTATTACCATGTAAAACTAACACTTCATCTGCTATCGTCATCTTCGTTGATAAGAAACTCCTCTATCTGCTCCCTGACATGAAAAAAAATTAATGCTTAATTAGACAAACAATATTCAATGTATTTCTCCCAGGGAGGACAATGCTCATTATGGCACTTCTAAAAGCTAAATGAATATTCTAGATTGAATGCATAAGTTATCTCTCTCTCTCTCTCTCTATATATATACTCAGATAGCAAGCAGCTATTGGAATCTTTGTTCTCCTTAGTCAAGTATTCTAAACTCTCCACCACTTGAAAGAACAAAATTTTAAGTTTTATAACAACTGGGAGGAGAATAAAAATGGTATGTAAACAAAACTATGATTGCAGAGAAGACAGCACAAATAAATTAATAAAGCATTTATGAGCAAGAAAATTTCTAAACATAAAATGTGCAGGCCATATTTCTAACTTCTCACCTTAACAAACTCTGGTCAGCACATCCCTGATCCTTAATCCTATTTGTTATCAACGAAGGTAAAAGCAAATAGAACTTCTCAAGAGAGCTTCTATCTTTCGGGATTATCTGAAAACGACAAGTTCGACAACACTGCGAAGCGAACATTTCAATTTTAGTTTGGCACATTCCTTCAACATCTTGGAGATGCTGCCATTCCGAATCACTCAGTGGGCTCCCACAGATTGGGCAGAAAGTTTTAGGCTTTGATTCTTTGTATTTAATATTTTGAAACTTAGAGCGGATAATCGATGGAAGAAAGTCATAATACCCATCCTGCGTAAATTTGTTAAAGGAGAATGACTTCAACTTCTCTCCAGTTCTTACTATCGTTCGTTCTCGAGAAGGGTTTTCTTCCTGCAAATTGAAGAACATTTTTCATCAGTGCAGCTATCCTAGAATTCAAAACTGAAAATAAAGATCCTGTACTATACTAAGGTTTTACAACCTGTAGGCGTGCAACAAATGATGATACCAAGCTATTGATTCCAGAGGGGCGGTTGAATAGCTGTATTGTCTTCAAACTATATAATCAGTTTCAATGTACCACCATCAGAAGTCGAAATTGAGGGATATAAGCCAGTCTATCAGAAAAGATCGTTGTTGGCAAATAGTTTGTGTTCGAATTGGTTATTAAATGAGCAAATGGAATACAAATTGAAATTTTGAGCTCTATTTATAAATGAGTTGAACACAAACAGACAGAGATGCGATTTTCCCCACTTAGTGGGATAAACGCTTGCTGTTGTTGTTATATATTAATTATATAAATGAAAATTTTGTGAAAAGATTCTTGAGTTTTCATTTATTTTTTTTATTTTTTTTAATATTTTATCTAAAAAAAATAAAATTTAGTGTTTTTAAAATAATTTGAGCTAAATATGAGCCCAACACGAGAGACATGAATAGAAGAATTCAAATGAATCGAAAATGAACATACTATTCAAGAAAAATTTTAAACACGAGCTGATTTCAAACAAACAAATTTTCAAATAAACGAAAGACAAACAAGCTTGGAGCTCGCCCAAACTCAGCTTGTAAAATCTTACCCATCTAGATGACAAAGCATGGCAAGCTCCTGGGCAAGACAGTCGCGAAGTGGAAGCACAACGGGCACTTCCCACCTTGCATCAACATATTGCAAATCAGCCGGTAAAGAGAAACCTTGACCCTGAAGAAATATACCATATAATCTCAAAATAAAAATCTATTATTTATAATAAAATAGCTTCGACGCCACTGAGATGACGTTAATTAAAGAATTTTCTTCAGTTACTTGAAACAAAAGATTATAGCTAGCATGAAGCGGGTCGAAACTAGCAAACCTTAACAGTAGCAGATATTATTACTCGTGCCATCTTTGATGTACAGGATCCAAGCAAAAGTTTGGTGTATCTGTTGTCCAAAGCAATCTGTAGGCACATTGAAAAGTTGTATGGCTAACAATATCTTGAAGATAAATATTAAGGCTTGTTTGGGATCACTTTTTTTTTTTTTTTTTTTTAAAAAATGATTCTTGCATATATTTTTTTTTGGTCAATGCATTTTTTTTCCATGTTTTTATTTTTGTATGTTCAAAAACAAATTAGCTTGTTTCAAAAAAAAAAAAAATACTCAAAACAACTAAAGAGCTGGGTCCCCTTTTAGTTTTTGTTTTTTATTTTTCTATTTTTCATCTTTTTGTTTATGTTTTTACTTACAATGAAAAATATTTGGTATGTTCAGAAATGGTTAGTTGTTTTTAATGAACCCAAAATAAATTTTAGATGCTTTGAGTATTTTTAAAAATAAATTAGTTTAAGTAATAATAATAAAAATAAAAACATGTAAAAATGCACAAAACAAATATATTTTCAAAATAAAAACAAAATAAAAAAGAAAAACAAAAAACAAAAGTGATCCAAAATAAGCTATTTTGAGTGTTTTTAAAAACAAATAAATAAGTTTTAATATCAAATATGTTTTATTTCAATTAAAATTATAAGTAAAATAAAATAAAACACAAAAATCAAAAGTGATCCCAAACGCCCTCAAGCAATTGAGAAAAAACCTTTTGTAAAGTAAGCATGCGCAGACTTTGCGTGAAATCTTCTCTCCCAGTAACATCTGTAATACCATCCAACAACTCATTAAGACACCTCCTTCCATCATCAAAATCCTTACAAAAAAGACTTTCAATAGCCATCACATGCAGCGTTTTCTGAGCAGGAGCTATTTCAGATACAATGCTATTTATTTCTTCAAATATGTTGGACACAACATTCGATGAATTAGGAGAAACCGAGCTTTCATCAACAAAAGCGACCCCTACGCCAAATACTGGTAAGCCTTGAGATTTACTTGCATCCCAGTTCTTTAAAGATTTACATTGTAGCTCATGAGTAAACTGTAGAGCGACTCTGTAACAAGAAGGAATGAAATTTAACATCTAAAACTTGTCGAATTCAACTTGAAGAAGTTAACCCAGTTACCAAGAAATAAAATATGGAAAGTTATCATAACATACACATGTTTGCAGCAAAACTTCAAAATGTTATTCTTAACACTTCTCGGATAGAGCTTTGTTAGTACTTTTTCAAGTATTGCACATGACTTGAGTCATGACAAAAAATCATCAGACAACTAGACTAGGTAATGAACAACACATGTTTTAATTTTGTGAATAAAAAAGGGGCATTTACATACATAGCACTATTACCACTTTTTAAAAGTGAGATACACTTTTTCATGCATTGGTTCAAAGCACCAAAGTGCTATATATATAAATCTGAAAGTTTAGGTGTGAGATATATAACTACATAAGCATTGTGTGCTAGGTATGCGAATTCCCCTAGAAAATAATGCACATAAGAACACAAGTCCATGTATAAGACAAGTTCATGAGCAGCTACAACGCAATTAAGCAGTTTGATTTGTACCAAAAGGGTTTACAAATTGAAGAACCCTCCTGTATATATGACGCAAACATTTCAGGGATCAGCTGCTGTGATTCCAACATTACAGAGATCAGTTGCCATAATTTGAATGAATGACATCACGATTACAGTTGAGATAACATAAAAAAGACAAATTGTTGCCAGAGAATATTTCAGGAATGTTTTCCTTCACAGAGAATTCACAGCGCTCCAGCATGTTTAATTTTTTCAAATAATTATAAAATAAAACCCTAAACCCTATACCTGAGTTAACGCCCGAGACTTCCAATCAATGATTATGACTAAGAAATCTTATTTCACAAATTAAATTATATATATATTTTTCAGATTAACCAGAATACAAGATCTAATTAAGAAAAAATCATCGGGGTATTCTTTAACTTTGATTCTTTTAATCTTCCTCACCATTTTTACGTTAAGTTAAGCAGAAGATTATAACAAATTCTGAGAATGATTACTGGAAGTCTGGTTGGGGGTGAAAGCATGATTAGCCAAAGATTATAATTTTGACTATGTGCAATAGCATAATTCTAAAATTTTGAATTTAATTCAAATAAATTCGCTTAAGTGCTATAGTAGATGCATGATCATATATACCAGTACGATCCACGAATAGATCAAATGACATCGAATTTACTTTAGATTAGCTAATTTAACTCTTAACTTAACACGGATTACGATATGAGAGAGTCTGCAAGTCAGTCTAAGCTCCATCAAAACTTTTTAATACAATAATTTGGCTGAAAAAATTTAAATAAAAGTATTTTTGTTAATGATTGGTTTTTAAAATGATCCATTTAATGCATTTAAGTTTATTTGACTATTAGTTTTATTTAGGTCATAATCATATCTGAGTGTGCTTGATACATATATTTTCATCAAGCTCCTTCTGAATAGACTGAGCTAGCACATGCACCATCTTAAATATATTTATTAGCATTAGCCAAATTATATTTGTAATTATTAAAATTGTGATTAATTCTTAAGCTTGTTAAAACATACACTAATAAAGAGATTTGGTGGTGGAGAAAGAGGTACAAAAAATTAATAATGAATAGAAATGTGCATTTTAAAGAAGAAAAAAATAAAATAGTATTCAAATTTAAAGTAAGTAAAAAAAATTTATTGTAAAAAGTATCATAGGTAAAGCTAAAAACTATAATTTTTTATGATTTATATAATATGTGGTAACTTTTGATATTTTATATAATAAACTTAAAGCTAAAAAAAAGGAAAAATGAGATATATAAAAAAACCAATACAAAAATAGATCTAAGAATTTTGATCAGGTTAAATCCATTAAATAATGATAATAAAATATTGATTAAAGATACAGGTTCAAGAAAGATGAAAATATTACTTTAAAAAATAACTAAATGAAAACCTTGAGGTTGAAATTCTTTTAGAAGCGCATAAAAAACAATAAAATTTTATGACCAAAAGTGGCTACTTAGATCAGTGGGGATCAAACAGCCCTCAGCCCATCCATCAACAGAAGCTACTCGGGCGGATGAATGTTGAAGTGGACTACCAAAAAGTCAATTCAGAATGTCAGGCAACTGAATAAAGTCAAAAAAGCACTCATAAGCCGAGTACGGAGAGACGAGTACGATAAGCCCAGTATGAAGGTTCAAATACTAGAATCACTAGAGATAGAGAAACTCCCAGTTCAGCAAAGAAGTCAACTAGAAGAGGATCTCTCCAAGGCCACAACTTTAGTGGGGATGTGACCCTTACAGCTACTTGTGCATAAAGGCCTAATGACGATATAGACCTAAAGTCATTTTATAGAAGCCAACCCCTATAAATATGGGGCCTTAAATGTAAACAGAATCTCTCTCTCCAATCTAGTCAGGTCTGATCAGATTCTGACCTTCCACTCATTAGAGCTAAGGAAAATCCCCCTCTGATCTCCCTTCCAGCTCATCTATGTCTTAACTCGGTTGTTCATCTATCTCTCCAATGGTATTTTTGCCTTTGAGGGTTATAGGTTTTCTCTACTCAGCAAAACTTATAGTCAAAACAATTATAATTCATAACAAGGTTACCTAAATGTTGAAGTGATTGGACATTGACGACAAGATGACTCCTTGAATGGGTCTATGAAGAAGTTCATAATTAAATGGTTGCCATGAGTAATTGAGGATTATTCAGGCATTCGGTTTTAAATTCAAGTTTGTCACCATTGATGGCCAGAACATGAAATGGTGCTGTGGAGGGTAATGGAAGCTTGAGAAATTCAGTGGGCCGCTGCTGGATGAAATTATGTGTAGAATTGCTTTTAATTAGCACTTGCACATATGTTTTCAGGATTAGTCTGTCATTGTGAAAGTTAAGTGAGGTTAGTTGTCCACTGATGGCATGCATCCTGATTTATGAATTATCCATAAGAGGATTAAAGTAGTAGAATCACCATTTTCGGATAGCTGGATAATTTTAAAGGAAGATTCAGGTAGATCATTATCAAGTTCAAACAACAAAGAAAATAGTTTGCCTTTGCAAGCGCGATTGTATTTTGCAATTTTAGCATAATCTTCTCTCTCAGTTTTCAATAATTTCAATTGGTGACAATTTTTTTTTAAATGAAAAAAGGTAGTTTAGATATAGTAGGTTTGGATGGAGCAGAGAGGAGAGCAGTTAGAGCGATTGCTGGAAAGCTAAAGTGAAATTGGGTTTACCAATTGAATTTATCTTTGATAAACTTTGTTAGTTCATTTGCTTTATCGAGGGAAATTGGTCAGTGAAGATGGCCTTTTTTCCAGATGGTTGGTTGCAAATCAAATTCAAAGCAACTGTACGAGAAGAGTTCATCGATAGTAATCTAGTTGATAATATCATGAATCAAGGTTGAAACTCTGCAACTACTAAAGATTGCAAGAGTTTGGCAAGTTCTCATAGATCATGATATTTTAGGGTTCAAAAAGTGTGAGAAGAGCAATGAGAAATTCAAACTTTAAGGATAAGCATTTCATTTTTGTTAGGGAAAGATATAACTCTCCATTTGGATCATTCATATGAAATGAAGCAAGAGCTTTTACTCATCAATGTGTGTGAAGCGATACTGATAAAAAGGCTTAATTTTCTAAATGCAGATTTTTAAGTTACTATAGTCACACCTCAAAATAATAATGTGCAATGTTTTCAAAGAAGTGGCGACATAAGCTCCAACGTGCTACTATCAACGAGGGGTTTTTGGGGTTTGTTTTCATGTTCCATGGAAAATTGATCTTGCTTCACTTTTGTTCAACAAAATTTTCTTTGGTTGTTGTGATGTGCTTCGCCATTTTGACGGCCTGAGTGTTCTTGGCCATAGACTGATGCAAAATGAGGGAGGGAGACGAGTCAATCAAAGAGAGAACTTAATGTTAAGGATTAACATTGGATTGTTGGGTTTACCAATAATTCCAAGCACGACAAAGACGACAAACAAGAGAAGAGAAATCTCGTATAGAAAAGAGAGATTGATTTGCTCGAGTACTTCGTGACTCTTCTGTGCATCTGAGCTGGAAGTTAAAAGTCATTGTTTGTTTCAAACAAAAACAGACAGTTGGCTGCACGGAAGGCACATTTATGCACCTTAGGGCAACCATGCAAGCAGTGATATATTGTCTGGTCAACCCGAACTTGGTGACCTCAACGTCATAACAAACCTACTCGGAAATTTATGGGATGGACTAAGGCTGCTGGGAAAAAAAGAATTTGAATTTACTAGCTTTTACATTGCCTTTCCCTTCAATAACATAACCAATATATCAAATCCCCCCAATGATTATAGCCAAATAATTGCAATCACTAAAGCATGTCAATTGTCCTGAAGCCAAAACAACCTTAACATCCAATCAAATGAAAATGAAAAAACATGTCCCAAGCCTAACAAACAAAAGCCAAAATTAAGAACACCTAAATTTTATTAACCAATTAATTCTCTCATTGCTACCCTTCTTCATGAATTGACACCCTACTGTCACCTCCCAAAAGAGCCCTTGTGGGTGGTGGGCAGCCCAGGACTTAAATACTGCTTTTCGGCACTACAAATGTGGGACTATTTGTCCGTGAGGACTATTTGTCCGTGACACTACGCTCACATCGCTTTCTCATATATAAACCAAGCATAGCCTAGCAAGTTTATGATTTACCACATGAGACCAAAGGAAAAAATTTCTGATTCTCTATCTTCAAATCGAATTTAGAGTTTTTTTCGCACAATTTGGATCAAGTAACTAAAAGCAATAAGCAGGATAAGGTCTAATCGAAAAAAACGCTTCCAATCTCGCTCTGATACTCGATTTTCAACTCAAATTTAAAAGCATTTTTCGACACAAAAATCCTCCATGCCCAAATTGGATCAAGGAATCAAAAGCAATAAGCGAGAGAACGTGAAAGCGAGACCTGGAGGCGGGGCCACCGGAGAAGGCGACGAGGACCTTGTCGCTTGGAGAAATCATGGCGTTCGAGGTGACGGCGAGCTTAAACTTTCCGTAAAGGGAGGAACGAAAGCATGCCAAGCAGAGACCGCTCCAAGCCGATTTCTCCTCCCCGCACTTAGAGCACAGGAGTTGATCCCCCTTGGAACCAAGCCTATCTCGAGTATCATCTTCCTGTGCTGCCGGCTGTGGTTGCGGCAGGAGTTCGTCGTATTTAGTTTCATGGCAGAGAGATTGGCACGATCCGCCACCATTGCCGCCGCATGAGGTCATCGAGGTTTGCCGGTATAAGCGCCGTGCAAGCGTTGCATATATTTATAGCTACATCTATGTTTTAATACATTGACAATTTTCAAGTATTTTAAGTCTTATTATTAACTTCAAAAATTTTCTTGCATACATAAATTACTATAAATATTAAAATTTACATTTATTATTCATATGTAAATAATATAAAATTTTGTGTTATGCATGCACTTCTTCCAAAATGAAATGTGATATATTATTGAAACTCTAATACTTTTATTTTTTAGGATGCGTCAGTGCGGTCATTGTTTTTTTAATAAACAGTTACAAAGTTGTTTTTCTGGAGGAGCAGCTTCTCAGGAACTGTTAGAATGCTACTGATGGAGAAACAGGAGTTTGTTTGAGAGATTTGTTGTGTTGTCTGTCACTGATGAGAAAGTCTGATTTACTCTTATATATATAATATATTCGAATAATTACAGTTTTAGAATAATTACAATAAATAACAAAAAATTGCTACTATAGAAATAGGAGTTTGTTTGGGAGATCTGTTGTGTTGCTGTTATTTTTTATGAGAAAGTCTTGTTTTACTCTTATATATATGTAATATGTTCGAATAAGTTCAATTTTCAAACTAATTAAAAAAAAAAACATCACTACAATGCAAAATTCTCTAATTCATTCAAATTATCAATTATTTAAAGCATATAACTATAATGATGATGACAATTACGGTAACCAGCAGGCCTAGAATGACGTTCATTTTCCAAGTCTTCATGATCAAGTCTTTCGGACAATCTCCTCTCCATGACAGCATCTCTTCTCACCCGATCATGGTCTGGAGTCTGGAGCGAATTCATGAGTGTCATCAACCCAACGGAAATACTCTTAATCTTTGAGAGTCATGTTTCTAGGAAAATAGTAAAATCTTCTCCCATAATTGTCTTTTCTTCTTGATTGATGCTGAATACACCTATCGCCATAATGACATAGTGGAACTCTCGAAGTACCTAATGCTTTTGAACTCATATTTTCTATTATAATAATACACTATAGCTTCAATTAAAAAAAAACAGATATGCAATAGAAATATAAAAAAAAACTTTTAAAATTAAAATAAAAGGTTATCGATAAGGAAATCTACAATACAAATTGATACAAAAATTTTAAAAATATACATCCACGGATACAACGTATAGCTAAGATATGAATAATCAACAACAAATAAGTAGGTGATGCTACATAGATACAGTTGTTGTGTTTATTAAAACATCGGTAATCTCTTCTCTTAACTATATCATCTTCTAGACACATTCTCCCTCAAAAGTGTTGTGCTCGATGTATTGAATGTTTGACCTGATTTTGGCTAGCTTCCTCAGACAATATATATATATATAT
>NW_018164675.1:290589-303611 GCF_001263595.1 Phalaenopsis equestris
TATATATATATATATATATATATATGCACCCTGGAGGATGAGTTGGTTGGTAGTGTAGTCGTAAGTCCCCTCTAACCCGGATTTGATCCCCGTTGAGGGACGAACACACACCCCTGGGAAATCGATATTTATGTTTAATGATTTTGAAAATGTTAAGTTATGAATTTGAGGATTTGAGAGTATTGAAATTTTAATGTTATGCTTTTCTGCGATTCTGAAGTTTTGATTTGGCCATTAAGAACTTTGAAGTTTTAAAGTTGTGAATTTTGCGATTTTAAAAGTAATAAAGTTGGTGAGCTTTGTGTTTCCTAATGATAAGATCCATTGAAGACTTACGCAGGGGATTTGGATTACCAGAATACACTAGAATGGAAAGCACAAGAGCTCACATCCAATCCAAGTGGTGAACTTGGTGATTAGATAATGATAGAAAGCACATAGACTCATATCTAACCCAAAAGCTAATCAAAGAGGAGAGTTTGATTTGATAAACTCAACACACCAGGTTGAAAAACACAGTGACTCACATCTAACCCAAAGAGGTGAACAATTTGATTAGATCATAACAAAATGTCTCACATATAGCCTCAGAGCTAATTAATGAGGAGGGTTTGTTAAACCCAAATACACTAGGACGGAAGCATTGAGACTCAAATTTAACCCAATAAGTGAACATGATGTTTAGATAATGATAGAAAGTATAGTCACTCACATCTAGCCTGATAACTAATTAGAGGAATGTTTGATTTGATAAACACAAACACACTCACATCTAACCCAAGAAGTGGAGCTTGTTTAAGAAGGATTCAATTATGTAGAAAATGGATAGAAAAGAGATTTTGCATTATAAGTAAGGGATCATTTTGTTGATTGAATTTAGACTAAATGAATTTTGAAACATTCATGTTGAGTTGTAGAGTCAAATCCACAACTAAAATTTAATCTTGAAATGTATTTTTCTTACAAAACTCTATAAACACTCATACAACTTCTCTAGAGATTATTTTCCCACAAAACAAGTTAAAAATAAAATAAATTTCCAAACACTCACATGAGCATTGATATAAAATCAAATAAATTTTAAACAAATCGAATGGAATGCGAAGTCGACACATCATGGATTGTGATTGCCACCCAGATAAATACTCCTCACTATGAAATATAATAATCTCTAACTTGATTTTTCTTTTAATTATTTTTTGCGACCTGTCTCCGACACTACATAAATCCTCTCAGGGTCTGTTTGTGGCAGCTGCAGTTTATTAAACAGCACCTGTGAAACTGCTGAATAATAATTTGATGATTAAAAAACTGCGGCAGCTATTACAAATTTTTTTTAAAGTCATACCGTAGCTAGAAAGTTGCTTCCACACTTAGCCAGGAGTGGTGGGAAAACCTAAATTTCAGCGGCAACTTTTTGAAAAACTGCGATAATGCAGACTACCCAAACAGACAAAATTTCGGTGCCCCCCTTAATCTAATAAATTCAGAATTTACAACAAAGTGAGGTTATCATTGAATTTTAATTTAGGTCAGATTTAACTTTTTTCAAAATAAGCTTTCGCTAGAGTTTAATGTAAATCACGCTTAAATCCTACTTAAATCAAGTACCCAATCACCCATAAATATTTGGATTTATCAAGGTTTAGAAAATCGGACTAGACCAGCCATTTTGACCGTTTCAACCTTTAACCGGCCATATGTCTTGCTCTGGTTGGCATAGAAAAAACCCTCCCGTACAGGACCACCTAAAACTGGATTGAAACGACGATTATTTACATATCTAGCGCCTCAACTCTAGAATTTATATTTATACAACCCAAATCACTCACATCAAATAAAAAAATATAACAATTACAAAGAAATTCAATTTACGTACCTATCACCCAATTTTATTTATTTACATATCTAACACCCAGACTATGTTTTTACATTTATACCATCAAAATTATCATTTTAATACATAGATAAAATAGTTGTTAGATATAAAAATACATAGCAATTGAGTGGTGTATAAATCTTATATATTTTCATTTTTAAATATATTTATGATTTATCATCCAATCTTTGAATGTTGAATGTCTCCTTCCATAGATTCAATGTCCAACCCTACTTTCAGAGCATTGAGATTCATAAATACATAAAAATTATGTGGTATGTCTGTAAAGGCCTCTTTTCGTCTTAATAATACGAGTATTTTATGTAAAAATTACAATTTACAAGTCTATTTTTGGAGAAAATATTGTGTGCGTGCAGATGAGGCGCGTATTTTCTGTCCGGACACCTGACGTACCTCTACATGCGTTGTAGGGTATTCCTGAGTTATTTTCAGATTATTTCTGGGTTATTTTGGGATTATTGAAAATAACCCAAAAATAAATACCGCGGGTTATTTCGGGATTATTGAAAATAACCCAGAAATAACCCAGAAATAACCTGAAAATAGAGGAATACTCTGCACCGCACGTAGAGCTACGTCATGAGCCCGCACAGAAAAATTTTTGGCAGATGAGACAGGCATTGATTAGGTGAGGATTGATAGTATTTTGATGATATTTACCACAACACTAATATATATTTCTAAAATATCACTAAAATACTACCATATATATTTAATATTTTAGTGATATTTACAATAATATTATCATAATATCAGCAGTCAACCGAAAATTATTTTATTTGTACTCCTAACGTATGGATGCATTCGGAGTCCGCTGATATGTGGACACGTGACTTCAAGTACCCACACTCAACTCTCCAGAAAAATAAAAAAAGAAAACACATGTGCTTTCCTGTGATCGGCCCGGTAACACAATGAAATATTCCTCTCATGTTATTCTGCGTTATTCAGGTGTTATTGTGTTATTACTATACCGAAAATATTTTCAGAATATAATAATATATGAATACAATCACAATAACATTTGAATAAAAAATGAGGAGTAAAGAGAGGGGGGGGGGGGGGTAAAATTGTTTTTTTTTTCCCGGAAAAGGTATTTGTATTAATATTTGTTCCCAATCCACGCATCACATGCAATATTTTTTTCCCATTTTTTAGCTATTATCCGAAAGCTAACTCTCGGAGCGAACAGTAGCACGGAAAAAATGGCAGCCCTCCCGGCGATGACGCTTCCCCTTGCCGCCTCTCTATCCAGCTTTACGCGAGGCGAAAACTATTCCTCGTTTCTTCCGACTTCCCTCTCCCTCTCTTCCTCTTCTTCATCTTCTCCAAAGGTTAAGCACCGTTTCCTCTCAGTAACGCTGACCCGCATCTTACTCAATCTCTTCAACCTCCTTCCTTTTCCTTGATTCAGCTCGGAGGGATTAGAATCCAATGCGTTCGAGTCGGAGGTGTGGAAATCCCCAACAACAAGCGCGTAGAGTACTCGCTGCAGCATATCCACGGCGTCGGCCGAAGCCGTTCTCGCCAGATCCTTTTCGACCTAGGTGTGGAGAATAAAATCACTAAAGATCTCACTGAAGACGAGCTTATCCAGATCCGTGATGAGGTTTCCAAGTACATGATCGAGGGAGACCTAGTTAGTTTTCTTCATCAATTTCTTTTGTTTGGATGAGATGTTTTTTGTAATCTTAAGATCTGTCGCTGTTGAATTTGGGAGCAGAAACGTTTTAATCGACTTGCGATTGAGAGGCTGAAGGAGATCCGTTGCTACCGTGGGATTCGGCATCAGATGGGGCTTCCGTGCAGGGGCCAGAGGACGAAGAACAATTGCAGAACCCTCAAGGGTAAGAGGGTAGCAGTCGCTGGTAAAAAGAAGGCTAATAAGTGATGTAGGTGATGGTATCTCCTTCTTCGATTCTCGTTAGATGGTGTGTGTTCCCTTGTCATTATTTAGCCTAATTCTTCTTCTTGCTAAGACCTTTTGAATGTATTAATCTTGCTTTCCGGTTTATGCTTAATGTTTCTTACAGCATGGCTCTTTGTAGTTACATACAAACCACCCGAAACATTCATATTTACTAATTAACCACACAGGTGATTTTTTTTAATTACCGAATCGATGTATTTACGCGTGCCACGATCAAACCATTGCGAATTCGATAAAAATGAAAAACATGGGTTGGGGTTTACCATTAATTTTGTATGAGCGAGAATTTGAAAAATGGATGAAAGAGGGCAGTTAATTTGTAAATAGCAAGTTTAGGTTGGTCTGTATGTAATTGCCCCTACATTTCTTGTCTACCTTAATATTTTTTTAGCAACACTCTATGATATTGCTTGGATATTTAAGTGTACCATTAGCTTACAAATTAGGATTATTCTCAGGATACATTTAGATTTAGTTCCTTCAGTGGGCTGATCAAAACTTAAGGATAGTTGCGGGCCATGTGGCGGATATTTAAATTTAAACTTCTCCTCTCTTAAACAGTTTTACATTTATTATAAAAATGATTATGAAATTTAAAATTCACTTAATATCAAATTATTATTCAGTATTTAAGTTTAGTTAGAACAAAGTTTGAGTGTGTCATATAATATTAAAGAGTTTAGCAAGAATTTAAAGGTGACAAGTTACTCCTCTAGCTAGCCCTTGGCTTCTCCAATTGGTTACTTCAAGTCAAAATAAACCCTTGAAACATGATGAAATTTGTTCGATTCTATTAGATTGGATCCAACAACAACAACAACAACAACAACAAGCCTTTATCCCAGTAAGTGGGATTGGCTATTCTATTAGGTTGGATGTTAGAAATTAATTAATCTTAGTCTAAACTCCGCGAAACCCTTTAAAAATACTCTTGAAGGTATTGATTTTACTTTCACACTAAAAAATATGTGAAAATAAAAAGTATTATTTTCTTTAACTAAGAAGATCATAAATCTGTTTGGTTGGAACCAAGGGTAGCTAAAGTATTTTAATCTTCTTAGTTCAAATAAGAAGATCAAACATTTGTTTAACTCTCAAATATTATTTTCTTTAACTAAGAAGATCATAAATCTGTTTACTAATAAAAATACTCACGAAGGTATTGATTTTATTTTTAACAGATCAAAAGCAATGAACTTTACTTTGCCACTCCACCATATAGTGAACTCTATTATTGATGGACCTTAGAGGACAATGCTATGAATTTCTTGTATTTGGCTGTCTAAACATTTGAACCAAAACAAAGGAAACTGAATTTCTACTGAACCCTTATATTTAGCATGAAGAGATCGTTCCTCAGCTTGTCATTATATATTATTGCCATGAGAGCTGATTTACAAAATACTTCAAAATCCTTACAAAATGTTCCTCTCTATGATCATCTCGTAAACTAACATATATTCATTTTTGTAGGTCCCTTTGATGTTGCATATGTGGATTATGTTCTTTGATAATTTGAAATATGTTCCGGAGTTTTTGGATTGGAGGGATTTTAAGCATGTTGCATTTCAAACATAGGGATTTTGAGTGTTTAGATGAGAGTAAAGTAAATCCGAAGCATCTTTTTGAATAATTTTTTGCTCATCCTGTGTTATCTTTTTTGGTTTATTCCAAAATTACCCAAATCAAAAAAATTTGTAATACTCAACATCACATGTGCTTATCGTGCTTATGAGCTCGGTATATACCCCCACACAATGAGCTCTCTATTAACTAACTAATCACCTGGTAACTGGTCACATGGATTGACCTACCATACTCGAAAGTCACCGTCCTTCTACAACATCCTCAATCATTACTATCCGTACTCTACTGTATACTAGTACGTACTAACTTCTACTATAAATACATACTGAATGGAATACTATAGTAAGCTTGCGGAATTCATTTCTTTAAGCCAAGTGTTTCATGATTTCAACTCTGTTATGTGCCATTGCTTCATGGTATTAAAGCTTTCCAGGATTTAATCCACATTTACTTTCTTCTCCACTCACCCGATTGATTCCTCCTCCCAAACTTGTAACATGAATACTTTTTCCATTCCTACTACCCTTCCCACGCCTCCTTCTCTGAAGTTCCTTCTGGCCAACATCAAAACATTAGCCTTGACACAACTATCTATGGATAATTACCTAATCTGGAGTGCGCAGATCCTCAAACTATTATAGGCAACTGGATTTGAAGAGTTCTTTTTGGATGTATCTTTTCCTTGTCTTGTTCACTATCTGCAAGATTGCAATGGCAATCCCTCTCTGAAAACCAATAATGCTGCCTGGAAATTGGTTGATCAAAATTTTGCAGCTGCCTTGTACTCTGCCATCTCATCCACCATTCATCCCCATGTGCTTCATCTTGATTCTATCATTAAAATATGTCTCACGCTAGCCAAAAGACTTCAATCCTCCAATCGCTCTAGAGTCATCCAATTCAAGAATGTGCTGCACCACATCTCTATAAAAAATAATTCCATGATCCCATACTTTACCGAAGTAAAATCCATTCTAGACCAAATCAATGCAGCTGGTTCCAAAATAAAAGAAAATGAAGATATCATACTTTATATCCTAAATATCATATACCTCCCTCATACAATTTATTCAAAATAGCTATTCACTCTCAATTAACACTCATTAATCTTGATGATCTATACTCACTGCTATGTAACGAAGAGATTAATGTGCCTGAAAATATTGCCAAGTAACAATCCCTATCTCAACTAACTCTCCTCCCTCCAATCATCTGCCAACTATTTGGCTAAATTGCTACTTAGCTCTTATTTGCTGGCATAGATCCAATCTGAATTATACTCCTGCTACTACTACCAGAATCAAGCCTATTCAGATTCAACCTATTTTTCTCAAAACTTTGACATGGTATCATAGCCAAATTTTTGCTCTAACCATCGATAGTTTTTGGAGGATCGTCAAGACTCTCTTCCCACCGGCCTCTTGCGGGAAGGGAGGAACTATTCGTCCTCCTTCGATTCGCCTTCTACCGCTTCGTCCTCCTTCGTTCGCTTCGGCTGCTTCGTCCTCCTTCGATCTTCGAACCTTGGCTAATTTTTCAACTAGGAATAAAGCCCCCTTGCATGCCCTCCAAGCTTTGTCCATCGTCTTCTTCAGGAGCCTTTCTATAAAGGTTTTGCGGCTGCTTGTTGTTTCTCATGGAAATGAAGCAGAGGATCGCCCCAGCATCTTCTGCGATACGATTGATGGCTGATAGGAACCAACACCTGAGAGAATCCAGGACATCTTATTTTCTTGTTATTTGTGCTTCTTCTATATTCATTTGATCGATAGAAGGGTTGTGGATTGGATTGCGATTGGCGACGCAGATCCAGGGAGGATGCGAAGCGTAAGGCCAGATCCGACGGACAAGGACGCAAAGCCATTCGAGGTGGTGGATCCGACGGGGAGATACAGACAATATGTGGATCTTCTTAGTACTGACGCAACAAAGAAGGTCTGCACGCGAAGAGATGGAATTTATTCTGAAATGCAAAATCCATTCATTGTGGGATACAAGGATTCTTGGGTTGAAAATGACTGTTATGTTTGTATTATTATTCGTTCGATTTAGATCTTCGCTAGGCATCGATGCTTTTGTCTCAACTTCGGCACTCACGGCTTCGACATCTCAACTTCAACACTTTTGCCGTAAAAAAATCAGGGAACAAATCGTCTTCATCCTCGCAGGAAGAATCTGTAGCATTTGGATCAAGACGCGGATCCTACTTGTCAGCTATGATCAATAGCATTTGAATCAGGACGCGAATCCTACTTGTAAGCTATGATCGATAGCATTTGGATCGTGTAACTGGATCCTATTTGTAGGATATGATCGGTAGCATCTGGATCAGGACGCAAATCCTATGATTGATAGCATCTGGATCGTGTAGCTGGATCCTATTTGTAGGCTATGATCGGTAGCATCTGGATCAGGACGCGGATCCTACTTGTAGGCTATGATCGATAGCATCTGGGTCGTGTAACTTGATTCTATTTGTGGGCTATGATCGGTAGCATTTGGATCAGGACACGGATCTTACTTATAGGCTATGATTGATAACATATGTATCGTGTAACTGAATCCTATTTGTTGGCTATGATCGGTAGCATTTGGATCAAGATGCGGATCCTACTTGTAGGCTATGATTGATAACATATGTATCGTGTAACTGAATCCTATTTGTTGGCTATGATCGGTAGCATTTGGATCAAGATGCGGATCCTACTTGTAGGCTATGATTGATAGCATCTGGATCGTGTAACTGGATATCAGGACGCAGATCCTACTTATAGACTATGATCGATAGCATCTGGATCTTGTAATTGGATCCTATTTGTGGGCTATGATCGGTAGCATTTGTATTGTGTAACTAGAAGCGAATCCTTCTCGTAGCTATGATTTGAATATCTAGACAACAATGATAAATGATTTCTTGTTTTTCTTTGCTCAAATCATGTTATGGTTCAGGAGTTGTCTCCGAGGCTTCGGCATTCTCGACCTCAGCACCTTCTCCTTCGACACTCACGGCTTGAGGATTTTTGGTCCCGCTGTGTCATCAGTTTTTTTTGGCAAATTGATGATTCATGATCAGTCAACATCAATTAGAGGGGGGATGTCAATCAAGAAGGACGGAAATCTGACAGCTAAATTAGGAGTTTTCTATAATTAGGAGCTTTCTTATTTAAGTTATTTCCAATATCTTTGTTCTGATTTATTTCCCTTTTAGCTGAGTATTTAAATTAGGAATATGTATTATTAAGTTACCTAAAATAGATTATGCACTTTATTTTGTACCTAAAATAGATTGTAAGATTATTATTTAATGGAATGAAAACAAAGGGAAAAGACTATCAAGCCTATTCAGAATTCAACATATTTTTCTCAAAATTTTGACAATCAACTAACAGATCAATAGCAATAAACTTTACTTTGCCACTCCATATAGTGAACTCTATTATTGATTGACCTTAGAGGATAATGATATGAATTTCATATATTTGGCTGTTCAACCCTTTGAACCCAAACAAAGGAAACTGATGTATCGCAGGTTCGGTCACGTCGTCGCCTTCCCAACAAGCTTGGATTGCGACTGCCTTGTAGGGCGCGATCATGAAGGTACGGATCGCGACTGTCTCGCAGGGTTCGGCGAGATCACGAATAACCTTCCCAGCAAGCTCAAGGTGCAGATCACGACTGTCTCTCGGGGTTCAGTCACGAAGGTACGAGATTACGAGTTTTCTTCCCAATAAGCTCTAATTCTGACTGTATCACAGGGTTCTCTGTACACTGCAATTCCATCTTTCTCGACTGTATCGCGAGGGATTCAGGTAGGAGAGGGCTTATGTGGTTTGTTGAGAGAGGAAGGAGTGGAGCAACACTATGCAAGGACAAGGGGAGGTGACAGAGAGGAACAAACAGGGAGAGATGCGTGACTTTTGCGTACAAGATATGGAGCGCAAAGACAGAAAGAAAAGAAGTTGCGTGTGATCTAGACTTGGATCCTTGTGATTCAGAAGCTCAGGAGAAAGTGATGGTGTAGGAGGTCAAGGATTGGAGCGTCTAGGGAAACTACCTCATGAGGTTCTGAAGGTCTTGATCGGACTCATACAAGGAGCTATCGTCTCAACGGGAGCCACTACCTCAGTACGTACTCTGACACAGGTAAAGCTAGATCTCCTTCCTGTGAATTTGAAGCTTGATGGACCGACCACGTATCTGATCTTGTCCGATTGAGGCTACTTTAGTTGGGAAGAGATTAGAAGGATACCTAACGATAGGCAAGGTTGAGCCAGAGGGTGACAATGTTGAGGGAGATGATTAGAGGAGCACACACATCTTAATTTACACTAGGCTTCCCAACTCAATGGTTCCATCTATTGCCTGATTAGAAGATGTCATTTGAATGGTGAGGGTCATCTGGGCAAAACTGAAGAGAATTTATACTGGGATGGAGAATCAAAATAAGGGTGTTTCAGATTCATCATGAGATAGAAGCAGTGGTACTAGGTGATAGATCGATTCAGGAATACAACATAGATTTGGAGTGGCTGCTGGCAGATTTTGATCCCTTCTCACCGATGTCAAGCTGTGACGATCCGGTGTGCAAGAATACACAAAGGGAATACACCATAGATTTGTATAGGCTATATGATTAAATGAGCTTGGGGATATCTTTTGTACATCTTGAGGGGAGTGTTGAGATTTGGGCCAAATTTAGGGTCCTATTTGTAAAAAGGGAACATTGAAGAAGTCTATGGGTTTATTTGTAAAACTTTGCAATACCCTATTTAAGTCCATGTTATGAATATACAAAGTAGGTTTTGAGCAATTCTTTCTTCTCTTCCCATTTCACCCATCAAAGAAGGACTTTGTCCACAACAAACCATACGGTTCCATATCTCTCATCTTCTCCATGTTGCCTATCTCTCCCATAACCTTATGTCAGTTTAAACCTTAGTTGTTGACAACAATTATATCATTTCTTTCGTTCTTCCGATTATCAAATCAAGGATCAGACCCACCCACGAAACTCTCCTTGAAGGTAGCATCAACAATGACCGTTCAGCAAATTCGTGCTCTCACCTCAGGCGTCAGTTCAACAGCTCCTTGGCATGCCATCTCCAAACGCAACAGCTCTCTACATATCTCCTCTCCACTTTCTTCTTGTATTTCTCGTCTTTCCTGAAAGAGTCAGATATTACTTTTTATTAAGTCAATAACCAAAACCAATTATCCATTCAAATTAGTTCGTATAAATGTATTGGGACCTTCTCCATTTATTTCTTTAGCTAGTTATAATACTACATTTTTATTAATGATTTTGCTGGTTCTATTGACTGTTTCCAATGTTGAACAATGCTGAATCACAATTAAAATTTACTCCCTTCAAAAAATTAATTACCACACAATTTAATGCTAACATCAAACAAATTCAATTAGATGGGAGGTGGTGAATTCACTTCCCATGATTTTTGATCTCATCTCCATTTTACAGGCATTCCTCAACGATTTAACTCCCCTGCACTCCTCAACAAAATGAAGTGGTTGAAAGGAAACACAAACACGTTATTGAAACCATGAGGACACTCTTACTTCAGGCAAATCTTCCTCACATTTTTTGGCTTGATGTTGTCTCTAGAGCGTTGTATCTAATAAATCAAATGTGCTTTAAGGGTCTGTTTAGGGCGGCGGTGCACTGGTAGTGCGACACTGCATTGCAATCCTATTTGTTTCGGTAAACAGCATTTTGTCAGCATTTTGAAAAAACTGCAACTGAAATCTACATTTTTCCACTGGTTCTAACTAAGTGCGGTCGCAGCTTTCTAGCCGCGGCCTGACTTTTTTTTTTTAAAAAAAAGATTTTGTAATAGCCACCGTGCTTTTTAAACACCAGATTATTCTTCAACAGTTTCAACTACTTTTTAACAAGCAAAAGTAGCCCCAAACAGACCCTAAGACGACTCACATGCTATCTCCATACCAACTCTTGCACAAATGCAAACCCAACCACTTCCACCTTCCCACCTTGGGGACGTCCTGTTGTCCCTGGAAACAACCTCTAACAACAAAGAAATTCACCCCCGGTGTCCCCATTGTGTTTTCATAGGCTACTCTACCTCCCACAAAGATTATTGCTGCTATAATCTAACCACTGAAAAAATCATCATGTCCTGGCAAATTATTTCTGTTGAATCTCATTTCCCTTACAAAACAACCACCTCCCCACCTTCACAAGCTAAAATCCTCCCCTCCCATTCCACCACTAATAACAACACATGCTTATTGTACCACCCCCTTATCTTCTAACTCTATTTCTTCTCTTCCTGCACTCTCTTCCCCTTCACCCACTACCAATCCATTTACAAATCCGTCACCTGCACACTCATAGCCATTCAAATTCCATCCTCCAATGTCTATATACGCAATACCTTGTCATCCAATGCACACAATAATGCAAACTGGCACTTGGATACCCATGAAAGCTTTACTGAAGCAGTCAAAAGCTATCATTGGAGAATAGCCATGTCTCATGAATTCTTAGCCTTACAACAACAAGGTATATGGGATCTTTTTCCACCACCATCCTCCAAAAATAAACTTGGCTGTTGCTGGACATATAAGACGAAAAACATCTTCGTTGGCTCAGTAGCATGATTCAAAGCTCGTCTGGTGGCCCAAGGTTTCAAACACGAGTAAGGCATTGATTATGAGGAAACTCTCAGTTTGTTGGACAATTGCTCTGTACCATAGGTGGAAAATTATCCAGCCCGACTTATCGAATGCCTTCTTACACGACAGCTCGACTCATCAAATGCTGATCGAAAATCTGCAGTGACTATTACAATTTTTTTTTGAATAAGTCAGACCACGACTTTCTAATAGCCACCACACTTAACCAGATCCAGTGACAAAATACAGCTTTCAACTGCAGTTTTTTAAAAAACAGACAAAACACAGATTTGCCAAACCGAAATAACTATGGTGTGACGCTGCACCGCCGCCTTAAACATACTCTAAATCCTATTAATAGTATGCTACCAAACATTACCCAAGAGTTTTCAAAAACATGTTGACATAACTTCCTAGTTCTAAGAACATCACATCAAAACTATCACTATCACTAACTTTTTTTAAAAGTGAAATATACATTTTCATCCTTAACTTTTCAATATAATTTTATTTTTATAAATTTAAATATCAAATTTTTTATGTTAGATAAACGAGCCGGCTCATATATATTTCGAGCTCAAAAAATGTGTTCGTGTTTGACTCGTTTGCTTCACGAGCCGAACACGAGCTGTTCACAAACAAAGAGTCATTTTAACAACCCTAATCATATAGCCATAAGACAATAAGGGTTTGAGCAAGATTTAAAAATTATTATTTATATTAAAACATCATTTGAATCTAATTTAATAATTTTTATTCTATTTTCTTAATCAATATTTTAATTGGTTATAAATCTTTGTAGTTTTGTAGTCAATTAAATTTTTTAACTAGCTGAACACGAACGAACACTTGTAGTCAATTGTAGTCAATTAAATTTTTTAACTAGCTGAACACGAACGAACACATCTTATTTCGTGTTCGGCTCGCTAACTTATCGAACGAAATTAAAGAGAC
>NW_018164675.1:303632-322501 GCF_001263595.1 Phalaenopsis equestris
CGAGTCGAACACGAGCTGTTCGCGAACAACGAGCCGTTTTGACAGCCCTAGTTAGATATGTAAATGCATAAGGATTGTGTGGTATGTATGTAAATTTTCCATTTTTTTAAAAAATATCACCCATCTTTCCTGAGTTTCTCAGAAACCAAGTGCAAATTCTAAGGTTGTTCCACGAAACGAAAAGAAAAGCCTTATATAAATAGCTACAACTACACTATTTCGAACTATGACTAGCCATATCTGCAACTATAACTACACTAACCATGACTATATTATTTCAAAATATGCTACAAATATAACTATAGCTCTAGTATTGCTATGACTAACTATAACTACATTATATCACACCATATTATGTAACGCAACTATATATATATATATATTAGAAAAGCACCGATCATCTCTAGGTGTGTTAAATATTCGAGAACTACACTCTACACATGGTACGATTCAAACCCGTGACCTGAGAGGACTTACGACCTTCAGAGAGGCTGCTATTATGTGTGTGTGTGCCGCAAGCCTTGGCTTGTTAGTGGCGGGGTCACTGTAAGTCATCTCAGGTTAGCACGGGGGCTCTGAAATATTAGACACATGGTGTAGACACCCAATCATAGGTGCCTGAGTACAAAAGGGAAGCGGTATTTGGGGCCCACCGGACTCAAATACTGTTTCCTTTATATACATATATAGCACGATTATTAATATGATTTTGTATATATGATATACTTTGGGGTTTTCATGAAATTAAAATATAGGAAGATTTAAATACTTGCAACTTATTCTTGTCTTTACATGCCTGACAGATAAACTTTAATTTTTACATTAATGATTATTAAGGCTTTGTATGGGATCACTTTCTATTTTTTGTTTTTTTTTTTCAATTTGGTTTTTAAAGCACATAAGTTTTCAATTATATTTTTTTCTCTATGTTTTAAAAAAATGTTTTTCGAAGCATTATCCATGTGTGGCTCCGCTTTCAGTCGCATGCTGCCCATCGACGCTTCCACCTGCTAGCTGCAGCTGCTGCATGTGGTCATTCACTGCCGCCCTGCGTCCAATGCACTCCCCCAGCCTCTTATCCCATCTCGCCCCCATCACCCCCACCCCTAGGCAATGTTTCGTGTTGGGTGGAGCTAGGAAGATGGCGTATACACCATGAGCGACAGAGCTTCATACTGGAGCGCATGCAGACCCAAATGTTTTATAAAAAAATACAGCCTTTTTCTTAAAAAATAATAAAAAAAAAATTAAGCTAAATATGTTTTATATTTTTTGTTTTTAATAACATATAAATCATAACAGTATCAAATGTATTTTCTAAAAATAAAAAAAAAACAACAAACAAAATAAAAACAAAATAAATTGATAATAATAAAAATATAGAAAATGATCCCAAATAGGTCTTAAGATATTAAAAAACAGAAATACATATTTGACATTGAACCAAATAACCCAAATTTGTTCACTTTGGTTTTTTGGGTCTAATCAAATAACACACACCCTTAATACAAAATTTTTTGCAAAGACCTTTGAATAGAACAACTAATTGACATAAATTAAAACAAATGTTTTTTTTTTCATTTTTAACAATTTTATTGGTTCGCAAGCTCCTTCAATGATGATGGTGGTGTTGACGAAGTTTAATCTCGATCTAGTGCGTTCACGCCTCCATCAAATTTGATGGATTGCTAAAAGATAACCCACATACAACCACTCTTAAAAGATCATTTTCGACATCGGTGTGAAACACTTTGATGCAGATAATGATAGCTCATGAGTAACATTGTGGAGAAGATCGAATGACTCGTGTTTTTTTTTCCCTTTTCGGGTCAATGAGCTTCGAGCACGAGACCTTTTGATGCTAGAAGAAATGTTCAATCACCGTGCCATCTTCTAATCCATTTGAATGACTCGGTGTTTAATTAATATCTTCAATTTTAACGATTGGATGGTCTCGCTAGTAAAAGACAATTGCCTTGGATTTTGAAGAATACTTGATTTAATGTCACTTTGAAAATGATTCATTCATGATGGTATTCTCACTTGATCTTTTTTTTCATATTTATTTGATTTTTTTGCTTTTTTAATATTTGAGAATCAAAAAGATAATCCTAATATTTAAATATATAATCTTATCATCTAGTTTAAAGGTCTGTTTGGGGCAGCTGCAGCTTATTGAATAATCTGCTGATAAGTTGATTTAAAATAATCTGCTAATACTGCTAATAAGCTAGGTGCGGTAGGTGCGGTGACTATTACAAATTTTTATTTTTTTTGGAAATCCCAGACTGCAGCCAGAAAGCTGTTAATGCACCTAGAAAAGTGCGGTGTGAAAAAAACTGTTTTCAACATTTTGAAAACGCATAAGCTGTCAAAACACAGTTTACCCAAACAGATCAGGTGTGTTTTCAAAACGCCACCGCACCAAAAAAAGTTGGCCCAAACGGGGTTGGCCCAAACGGGCCCTAGCCCTAAATTAGAGATAATCCAAATATTTAAATATATAATCATGTCTTTTGCTACATTAATTTTTATGTGGCCAATAAAACTTTTTTTTGAAATGGCCTTGCAAAAAATCCTTTCTTCATGTAGTTTTGATTTCCACATCATAAAACATCATACTATCTATCTTTAAACAATACCATTGAACATCACATGGTTACATGAATATGATAGAAATCTTAATCTTTTAATGACAAGTATGTAATACATTTAGAATATAAAAAAGAAGCATTTACATACATACCGCCTAAATTCTATGTATTTAGATATCTAACATCTAAACTTCGCCTTTTTTACATTTATATCCATGTAAAAAAAGTGAATTTTAAGAGTTATATGTATGTGGGTAATCATAATAATGATTATGACTAACCAAATTGAATATTGAAGCTCATGTTTCTAGATCATTGGATGTGACATGATTGACTTATCTTCTAGATTTAATATAGGTTTTTGAACTCTTAAGTTTAAAATATTTGTATATTATATAAACTATCATGATGATATAGGATTTTGGATTGTAATAAATGTGATGATCATATGCATAATCATTCTAGGATCTTCATTTACTTTTGTTTTTTTTTCAGGGTCCGTGAGCTTTAAGCATGAGACATTTCAGTGCGGGAGGAAATGTCCAATCACTAGGTCATCATCTCATCATCAAGATCTATATACGACGTCCAAAATCATCCATGTTCTGCAAAAACTCGGTTATCATAAAATTTTTAATGGGATTAGATGCCTCAACATTCACTTGTCATGAAATTGTTTTTTCAAAGTCATGATTTGTAGTTAATTTATAACATTTTGTCAAATTGATAAGGATTATAATTATTGTCACAATTATCTTAATCAATTCTAATTATGGTTTTAAGTTTTAATTTTAGCTAATTTTTGGGTATTTTAGTTGAAATTGATAGAAAATTATTATTATTATGTTTGAATTGGGATAATTACATACTTACCTCGTGAAACATTGATATTTACAAATTAACAACCAAGGTAATTTTTTTGAACTACTGAACCGTTGTATTTGATAAAAATGAAAAATATGGGTTGTGGTTTTTCTATGAATTTTGATATTTGAGTGAGAATTTGAAAATTGGATGAACGAGAGAGGTGATTTGTAAATAGCAAGTTTCAAGCGATCGTGTGTGCAATTGCTTGATTTTCGTCTGATTTGGGTGTTTTGGTCAAAATGAGTTTTATGATCCGCAGCTGCAGCTTATTAAAAAAATAATTGTGAAACTGTTGAAAAATAACAAGTTGTTCAAAAAATTGTAATGACTATTACAAATTTTTTTTTGACCGTAGCAATAAAGCTGCCGCTCCACCTAGCCATGTCTGGTGTGAAAATGTTAAAACGCAGTTGACCCAAATAGACAAAACTGTCAAAACGCAGTTGACCCAAATAGACAAAACTGTGGTGTGTTTTGAAAACGCCACCACACCGCCGCCCCATATGTATCCTAAATTAAATAAACAAAAAAATATATATATCATGAGTAAAAATTAAGAAAGATTTATATACTTGTCATTCACTTTATAAGTATTTACATATTTAACATCTAAACATCAATTTTTACATTTATACCCCTCTCCTCTGGCCGCCTGTTAATTCATGAGAAAGGTGCATTTCATTTTTTTTTAATTAAAATAGTGTTATTTTTGTTGTGGATGTGAAAGATTTGGTACATATGTAAGAATTGGGTGGTATATATGTAAATACCTAAAAATTTAATTAAATTGTTTGGACTCGCCGTTGTCTAATTAATTGAAGAGAGCTTTTAAATTTTTAATAGATAAATTTAAATTGATAAATATTTTTTTTTTTCATTTTTTAAGTTTAATATTAAAATTCAAAAAAAAAAAAAAATCTGCTCGATTGAAAAAAGTCTTGAATGGTGACCACATTAAAAATTGAACTTATCTAATTACATCACTTTTGGTGGTGATAGAAATATTATTATTATTATTCGCAACAAATTTTTTTATCATCCGTCGTGAATTTTGAGACACCGTATAAATTTCGAGATAATTTTTGAAAAGAAAACATTCAAGTAACTACGACTAACGTGGTTCATAGCTCATGCAACTATTGACTCCGATCTCAGCGGCATACATATGTCATCACAGCTCACCAATACGGTCTAGACCTACTTGGCCCACAAATCATGCAACCCTCAACTTTGACATTTATAATATACAAATATCATCACAACTCATCATTACGACATATATGACCAACTGTGACCTATGTATTCCACAACTCGTACAGCCTCGACTTTGGCCTTTGTGACTTACGAACACCATCACACCTAACCAATACAGCCTACGTGACCAACTGTGGCCTAAGTGATTCACAACTAAAGCAGTTCCCTACAAGCATAACTCACCACTATGACATATGTGACTAACTACGACCTATGTGGCTTTCAGCTCTTGCAACTTCCTACTACGACCTATGTATCCAACTGACGGTCTTAAAACAATCATCTGTGGCCCACACGACAAAATACTACAATGAATTTCAATTACGACATATAAGACAAGCTAGCTCTAAAAACATCTTCTACAACATGCACGTCAGATTATTGTCTCTATAACAATCGACTACAATCCCCATAGTCGGCTATCACAAAGAACAAAATTTGCTGTAGCCAAGCTACGACTATCAATGAACTCCAGTTGTAAATTTACAATGATCAATTTTATAACCCTTCATTCTCTAATTCAGAAGAAGAGTGCATAGATGTACTCATCATTCACAGTGAATTATTTCAAAGGGGCTAGACCCCATGATTTTTCTCTTTTCCAACGGTTTTCCATGTAAAAAGAAGAGGTTTCTCCTCCTAAATTATTACTCTACCACCATGAACCTTCTGACACGCATCGTCATTATTATTAAAGTTGTGAGAGCTCGAGCTTTGTGCATTGAGATTTTTCATTTTATTTCGAGCTAATATGATGTGATTTTGTCCACTAAGGATTCGTGGGGGTTACATCTTGTTAAATAAATAATTATGTAGTTATGTAGGAAATAATATTTTTAAAAGATACAAAAAATATATATCGGGCTTTTACTTATGCACCACCCAATTCCGATGAATTCAGATATCAGACGCCTAAACTTCAATTTTTATGTGCAAGCCACCCCGCAACCTTGCTTAGTCGGCCTTCAAGACGATCGACGGGGAGCACTCTTTTGGACTATTCATCGGTCGAATCAAAACTTGTCAGCCGATCAACAATCCTCCTCGATTAAATCGGCCCCCAGTCCTATTATATGCAAATAATTATGTAATTATCCAAAAGCCTCCCTAAAATGTTAATAATGAGAGGGCTAATATGTGCTTTTGTAATATTGGGATTTAAGCCTATAAATAGAGGTCTATGTCATGAATAAGATACTCTCTTTGTTTGGTCTACTACTGCTCTCTCTCTCTCTTTATTACTCTTTAACAAAATGTTTCGTTCGTTGGGTGTGTTTCCAGGATATTTTTGGATTCAACATCTTTTAAGGTGCGGTGAGCGTGCAAACATGTTGTCAACAAGAAAAGAAGCTCATCAACAATAATATGGAGAGTTTAGTCAGAGGAATGAATGAGAAGCAACATGCAATTGAGAGTTTATGGAAGAACTTGTTCAACAAGGACTGCAAGATTTGAGAACTCAGATCACCAACCATATGTAAGGACAGTTCAAAGAAGTCCTTGGGGCAATTATTGCCATAGCAACGACCCCAGTTCTAAGAGAAGAACCAAAATGACAAGGAACACTCAACCCACCTCAAGGGGAACCACCAACCAATAATAAAAGGAGCATGATACACCTGCAGGGAAAGCCTGACGATGGTCTATACTAAGCTAGCGTCGGATCTTCACTCGTGGAGGAGGAACCGACCGGTGCAGACAGAGGTACATAGGAAGATATAGAACGCTTTCTCCCTATAGGCCTTCAAAGTTGAACCTTCGGAGAAGTTCAAGATGTCATTCTTATAGACGTATAAAGGAAAGTCAGATCCCAACGACCACCTTGCTTTGTTCGAATCATCCATATGCATGTTGAAAATTTTTTATGCCCTTAAGTGTAAGTTCTTCACGACACTGAGAACAACCGCATTAAGGTGGTTTGACGGATTGCCCATGGAGGTAATCACCTATTTTACAGAGTTCAAAAGACTTTTTCTATCTCAGTTCGCCAGTGCCTTGAGGCCTAAGAAGAGCTTTCAATCCTTATGGTTGCTGAAGCAGGGGCCAACAAGAGCTTACGATCGCTTATCACAAGTTTCCAAAGTGAAGTACTAGATGTCAAGGACTTGAAGCTTGATATGGCCCATGCCACACTGATGCAAGGAGTGACGTCAGAGAGGTTTCTTTTCGACCTTGAACTCGCAGAGCCACAAAGCTTGGCCGAGTTGTTGGAGATAGCCAATAAATACATATTCTCTTATGGGAATGCCCATGAGCTCGTCGAACAGAGACACCAAAAAAGACCATCACAAGATAACAAAGGACAACCATTTAGAATAAGTTCTTAAGAATAGCAATGTTGATGAGAGTCGAAGCTTTTTTTTGGGATAGTAGAAAACATTGTAAGTACTACAAAGATCACTTATATGGCACGAAAGAGTGCAGACACCGGCGAAGCTTGATTGAGGAGCTGATAAAGGAGGGGAAGTTTAAATAATTTGTCGCCCTAGAGCAGCGACCCAAAGGCAAGGCAAGGCAAGGCTCCCGCAGGAGGAGCTACTGACAGGTGCATCCGTACCATTGACATTTACATTGAGGGGTACGTACCCGCAATCTTTGGAAGAAACGAGCCACCCAGGAGGATAAGCCAGAAGAGACAACAAACATGGGAACTCTGCGTCACAACCTTTACCCTGAAAGCGAAGGGTCACCCGCCTATTTATTTAAGTGACAACGATCTTCCCCAAAAGACCATATAACGACGTCATTGTAATAGCATGAGGGTGGCTAGGGGCTCGTATCATAGCCTCCGAACATTCTTTTTAATATATATAATGTATTTATTTATCTAATGCCTGAACTGTACTTTTTATTTGAATTCTTTCAAAAGGGTAAAATCAATCAATAATTAACTTCTCTCGCTATGATATAACTAGACAGAGACATCAGTATTTGACAAGGTCCTAAATATCGATTTCTCATGCGCATCAAAACCCATGAGAACTCGTGGCATGAGAAGACTTACAGTGAACCACGCCAACCAATAGACTACAGCTTGTGGTGCGTGCGCGCGCGCGCATACACACACACACAGATATATATATATATATATATATATATATGAGATATATAATATTCTCCATCCCCATGCATTAACTCTCCAAATCAATCTTAGCATGATTTAGCATCTTATACAATGAACAAATAATAATTTAGTTTTGGCTAAATTTAAAAACTATAGATAGTGCTTCGCGCAATACACACTATTTTATTCAGTGTCATATTTAAAGTTATTAAATAATATAGTCTATAAGGCTATGAGGTATGCACCAAAATTTGTAATATATAATTATGATCGAGCCTAATTAATTATATGAGTATGGCAAAATGTCATCCAATCAATATTAGCTGCAAGGATAGGATAGTGCATCAGGGCGAGTCATCAGATTCATGACTCAACAGTTCTGCTGAGCTGAATAATTGACGAGTACGAGCGGTCGAGTACAAGCTGAATACTCGTTGTCGGAGTACGAGTAATCAGTTTGCCTACCACGATCAACCACGAGTGTTGTATACACATATGCTCATGAACATAAATGAATATTAAACTTTATTCAATTATATATTAGGGGTTAGTTTGGGGCAGCTGCAACTTATTAAAAAGCAGTTGTGAAACTTCTGAAAAATAATCTGATGTTCAATAAGCTGCGATGACTATTACATTTTTTTTTTGTAAATGTCAGATTGCAGCTAGAAAGCTGTCACCGCACCTAGTTAGGACAGACAGAAAAACACAGATTTCAGCGTCAGTTTTCGAAAAAACTGTCAAAACACAGTTTATCCCAACAGACAAAACTGAGATGCGGTGCGGTGCAGCGCCGCCACCTTAAATGGACCCCAAATTTAAAATTTTGTTCAAATTTATTTAATTATTAAAAAAGAGGAATATAATTGTCTTTAAAAAAAAGCTGTTTATCAAATCTATTAACTTATAACCCTAATATTGAGTATAGTTCAAAATTGATAATGCAATCACGACTAACATACATATTATCTTTTCGAACTATCAAATTAAACTACTTTTCTCGTGCTGCAATCAAATAGTTCGAAATTTGATAAAAATGAAAAAAAGAATGTGAGATTCAAATATATCATAAATTTTAATAAATAGAGGTAGAAGAATGTTAGTTAAATAAATATGTATTGTTGTTATATAATATGCATATTCAATATAGATTCAACTTAAAAACACTACAAGACAAAATGTAGATAATAAATATTAGGCCAAAGGTGAATTGTTGAGTTAAAAAGCCTTATTCTTAACATCCAAATTGATTTGGACATGTTTTTGGATAGAGTTTTTTATTTGTTCATGTTTATTACAAATCTAAAGTCTTTATATTTAATAAATTAAGTACTCACCTTAGAAAATTACACCATTGTGGGCTTGCTAAAGACAAATGAGACACTAATGATTAAAATAAACATAAATTCACTAAGTTTTTAAGTGGTTGGTGCCAAAAGCCAAGCATAAATATTGTGCCAAAAGCTAAGTGAAAATATTCTCCTAAATAGAAAATAAAGTAATGCATATAATCATGTGTTGGCTCAATATAACTTTATCCTAAACCATAACATCATGTACAAGTCATGCATATTTGTTAAATTACACTTTATCATATCATGTTTGAAATGTTTTCATAAACATAAATATTTGCATGCAAAGTAATAAGCTGAAGTATCTTTAATGCTAGAACGTAAATTATCATATCTTTTCATAGGTTATTGAAATGGTGAAGAAGATAAAGTGAGTGGCCTATTTCACCATATTGAATATTCTCAAAATATGTGTGATTGGTACATTTATAATAATCCTCTTCTAGTGAGGTAGAGACAATGTAGTTTGAATGCATATTTTTTAAATTAAAATTTATCATGTCATGTTTGAAATGTTATCATAATAATAAATATTTGTACGTAAAGTAATAAGCTGAAGTATCTTTAATGCGAGAACATAAATTATCATATCTTTTCATACCTTATTGAAATGGTAAATAAGATAAAGTGAGTGGCCTATTTCACCCTATTGAATAATCTCAAAATATGTGTGCTTGGGTAGATTTATAATAATCCTCACCTAGAGAGGTAGAGACAATGTAGTTTGAAGGATACAAGTAAGGCACTGTAAACAAAGTCATACGAAGATGGGTTAGTTCTTCTTCAGAAGATCAAGATGATAGAACATAAAAATGATAGATGAAATTTCAAAAATGAGTTATGGATGTTATTATAAATATTCAACATAAGTTTTCTTGTAGAAGTAGCATGCAAATTGTTGGAAGTGTAGAACACTACATGTGTACCTTCATGGTAGCTTGTGGGGTAAATTTTTTTCCTTTAAAATCTTTTTGATGCTTTGGAGCAAATGCTAAGTAGACACAAGTTTAATGCAACTTTAGCTCGATCGAAATACCATTCAAATTATTTAAGTTTTTGATAAATTTACAGATAGTAATAATAGTAGTAGTAGTAGTAATAATAATAATAATAATAATAATAATAATAATAATAATAATAATAATAATAATAATAATAATAATAATAATCATCATCATCATCATCATTATCATAATAATAATCATAATACAATTTTCTAAAATTCTATATAGTAAAATTTTACCTATAGTATTCAAATTAATCTTTTGAATTTATTACAAGCATGATTTTCAAATCCTCTTCATCATACTATAGAGTATGTTGCACTTAATTTTATGAATTCTTCTCCCTATTTTTATGAGTATCATTGATATGAAAAAATAAGATTGCTTATTTAATTAAAACTCTAAAAAACAATACCAGTTAGTTTTTTAGAAGCATATGGTTCTTGCCTTCCAAATCATTTTCCCTCGAGCATTTTAAAGACATTCTATTATTTAATTGAATACCTTTTTAAAAATTTTGATTTCTTAAAAATCAAAATTTGTAAGAAGGAGAAATTGTGATGGCTACTTCTATAGTATTTAGGTCACCTAGAATGGCACAGTCTTCGAACATGGTAAGGCTTATATGTTTATATTATGTTTGTTGATTTTCTATGATTTCTTAGAGCTAATTTTTATGTCTAGTTTAATTGTTTATTTTTAAAAAATTTTGTCATTTTAAAAAAAATTTGAATTGGATGAAACTTTAAATTATTAAGATTTGATCTGGTTGTGTTGGAATAATTTATCTGGTCATGTTATATATTAGATTCATAAATCATCTTTACCAAATTATAAGCACTCTTGATTTTATTTTAAATTTATTATTGCCTATTTTATGAGTATCATAAGTAGAAAAATATAATATTTCTTATTAGATTTGTCCTCTTTAAGGAATTAATACTTTCTTGTAAGTGAATTTTTAGACCATTGCATACTTGTTTTATGAACTAATTTCACTAGTATGATTCAGATATAATGCATTATTTATTTAATATTGTTTCATAATTTTCAAATTCCTATATTTTTAAACTGCAAGATAAATGATATACAAATAATATTTATACAAGCAAAATTCTAATTTTTACATTTAAGTCCTTAATTAATTTATTATAAAATTTTATATAAATAGCAAACCCTATTTTCCAACAAATTGATTTTCATATTTCCTTACATTTAAGCGAATAGGGAGAGAGAGAGAGAGAGAGAGAGAGAGAGAGAGAGAGAGAGAGAGAGAGAATTTAGACCACTTATAGCTAATTTTATTTGTTAGATTAGTTAGAAAAATTATCCAACTATAAATGAAATATTATTGTTTTACTTCATATTTGAATTCATCATTTTTTTAGATAATTTTTTAAGTATTTTATTTTATAAAATTTCAAATAACTAAAATCTATGGAGATTTATGAAGTTTTCATTATAACTTTTTAGATATTATAGATTAACTTGTACTAAACATATTGAATTAAAAAATTAAACTTTTTATTAGGTATTTTATGTTATACAATATTTCATATATTTTAATGAATATATTAAACATGCTAATTTTTACAATAGAATAAGAATAACTTCAAAATATTATTATGTATATTACTTAAGAATGATTTTGTGAATTGTGATTCTTACTCTATGTATAGTAATTGCTCCCATAAATTCTATTATCAGTAGTACATACTGACATTTATCAATTTTTGAAACATATTTAGTGATATTCACATTTGTTAAAAACTATGGATATTCTTATGATTCTATAGCAAACTTATTTATGCAAAAAAGAAAGAAAATGAGCGAAGTGTTGGTGAATATGTGGTTGGATGACTATATGTTATATGTATTAAGTTCAGTTATACATACTAACCCCACAAGTTCTATTATTAGTTGGACATACTAGCCTCACAAGTTTTATTACTATTAGTATATACTGAACTTTATCAATATTTGTAACATGTGTAGTGATATTCACATTATTAAAATTATTGATTTCTTAGGCTTTTATACCAAAAGATCTATTATTAGTTGTGCATAAAAGAATAAATAGGAGAAGTGCATGTGACTATGTGGCTAGATGCTAAGTGCATTTAAGTGAAGTTATAAGATCATTTGCATCTAGATAATTATCCATCTATGCCTCTGATAAACCTGATTTGATGAGAACATGTAAAGGAATACTTGAAAGTGGGTATATAAATGAGAACAAAAATCTTGATAAGTGAATGTACAAAAGGAAGTTGAGATAAAAGAGGCTAGGGGAAGGAAAGAAACTACATTACATTTCAAATAAAGAGATAAGTTATTATTTTAGGTTATTTTATTTTATTTTATTTTGATATTTTGTTGCTCCATGCTATTATTCAACGTAAACCTACTATGGTACTAGTTCTCGTACTAGCATATCATTGGATAGACATAACACATGATATGTTATCATATTTTTTATTTAAAATTATATATATATATATAAAAGAAAAAGCTCGCAAGATATATATATATATATATATATATATATATATAAGTATTAAAATCTATAAAGTAGCATATCAAGTTACGATTGCTAACATTTATTTTATTCATGTGTGTTATTTTAAGAAAGCTTGAAGTTAATTTATTTTGTATAGGATAAAAATCCGAATTTGGCTCCATAGGCCACCTACAATCTGATCCAAGTAGGTCCATTCCTAATTAGCTTACCCTTCTATACTCTTCTCCCATCTCATAAGAGACCAATTAGCTATTGATTTTTTTTAATTGATCACTCATACATAGCTCGCACCAAAAAACTAAGTTAATATCATTGATGAGGTTTGGACCTTCAAAAATATAGTTATAAGTTTTTTAGGTAATCTTAAGCCTTGGTATAGCTCACTAAAATCCAACAACATCAATCTAATATATTTAAATATCAATTTATAAGGCACTTAATTAAAAGATTATCGATCACTTGACTATAATATTTTGTTATTTACTATTGGAGTTTCACTGCGAGTTGTGAATTACCCTTGACAGTTGATACTTTATCTTGAAATGTTAAAAAAAAATATTTTTTTTGTTGAATAACAACATTGAATTTGATCTTTTCTTGGATTTGTATGTTTATTAAGTGCCAAAAATTAAAAAAAAAAACTAATGAATATATAAGATTGTTAAGTTAACATGTTTATGTTGAAAAGTATTTTGTTTTAGGTGGAATGATAACTTTGAACATTATCTACTTAAGCTCTTCCTTCTTGGTTTCTAGGACAAAATTTGTGATGCCTAAATTTATCAATCAATCTTAAATTAATCTAACTAATTTAATTTGGTGAGTTAATTTATTTGTTAGGTTCTTTATATACTATCAATCACTTAGATATGTTAATTTAGCCTTCATCTACTTGATTTGATTATCTCAAAGCATAGATCACCATATAAAGGATTGAATAACAATGTAATTTTCACTGATATATTCCTTGCTTTATTTTTGTATAAGGTAGAGCTAAAAAATTCAATAAAAATTCTTAATTTACTTAGGAAGTTATTCTTTATTATAAGATTTGTTCGAACCCCATTAAGGAATTGAATACTTTAATTGATCAATGAGTTCAGTAAAAATAATGGGAACTTTACTTAAGAGCTTGATATATTCACTAAGGAAACTAGGTATACCTTATAACTTAAAATATTCTAGCAATATAATCCTCTATAACATGCAAATATGGTTCTCAAAATATTAACCCATTTAGTAATGTAAAAACCCAAATTCTAAACAATAAAAAATGTTATTTTCCCTCTAAGATATATTGAATTTTTATCATTGTGCCATATATGCTGGGGTCTAATGTTTAAATCAATTTGAGCTATCTATATGATTATAACCCTTTGTTTGATTTCAAGCTTAGACTAGAGTTGATATAAGCATCCAAAAGCCCAATGTTTCACTCGATTGACTAGAGTAAGGCCAGTTATTTCCATTCCTACATATATGTTCAAGTTGAGCTTTTAATTATTCCTAGGTTGATGAAATAGTTAACTTAGTTTAAAACTCTCATTTAGTGTTTAATTTAGCCAAGTCTAACTAACTAAGCATAGGATCGTAATTTGAGCAAAATTTTAATAGGGACCTTTAAGAATTCTAATGGTTTAAATCATTCTATTTGATTTTATAATATTTTCTTGAAGTTTAACTTAAGTTAAATAACACTTTAATTCAATTTTAATTTAATAAAATGGGTTAATAAGGAGCTAAAACACTTAATTAGTAATTTTAAAAATTTAACCATATTTTAATTAGTTTGTTTGACTAATGGATTAATCAATTTTGATATTAACTTAAGGTACTACCAAAATTTAACTTCAACCCCTTTACCTAATTGGTCATTTTACACTAGTTGATCTAATTAATTGAACAATCCTCTGATAATTGGATCCTAGTCATCAAACAAAAAACTAAGCTAAATTAACTATTGGATTAGCCTAGATCAAGCTTAAGTTGAATTAAGCATAAAGTGACATATTTGATCCATTACAAAATCACACATTATAATTGATCAAAATAACATTTTTAATGATTTTATTAAGTCCAATTAAGTTAAAAAATAATCAAACTGAGTCAAGTTTTATTTAAATTAAGCCAATTAAATAAATGAACCCATGCTAGCCCAAGTTAAACCATTTGAATTCAATAGAACATACACCTTCAAATTGACTAATTAATTTAGCTCAACCGATATAATAAGGCTTAACAAGGCAAATATTAGCTAACCTTGCTTTATTCTCCCTTGAGTAGATGATATGCCTATAAAAACTAAGTTGGCCTACATGATCCCTTAATGATCGTTTGTCCAAATAGGTCAAATTAACCATGGACAACCCTTACAATTGGTTCAAAATAATTAATCATAAATTATTTGAGCATAATTTCACATTAGAACAACATAATTAACCAATGAATATAATTTAGTGCGACTTAACTCAAAAATTAACTAAGAGTGTTACTTAACAAAGTGACCTTATCAAATCACTTTATTTGATGTAAATAGGTTAGACCTGATCTCACTAAACCTAACAAAACGGTGCTTCAACTTATTATTCCAGAGGTTGTAAGCAAACACAAACTAAATACTTTAGAAACCTGTGGAACTAAAATTTCAATTAGCCAAGTTAACTCTACCTAATTCCTTGATTATATTTTAGAATCTTATCTTGCCCAAACTAGCTAGCGTAACCCAAATCCAATGAACCTTAACTATAGGATAGCTTGAATTAATCTTGACTAGAACTGGAATCCTAATTAACCCCTTATCTCTAAACTTTAGGACAATACATATGATTGCCATCAATAACATAAATGAATTTTAAACATTCACCTAGCAGAACCCTTGTTTTAGAACAATAATCCAAGTTTGTCCGACCCCACCATAAATAACTTCAAGAGATTTTTTGCTTTCCATCTCCTCCATAAGTGTTGGGACCTCAAAATTTTAAATTGAAGAAGTGGCACTTCCAGGCATGCAAAATTTATACCATAATTCTTTGTCTTAGAGCAAGTCATAACTTAGGGAAGAATTATACCACTCTTTACTTTTAGGCCTAAACATTAATTATAGAAGTTACACAAATAAATGATTAATAGAAATATTTTAAATTTTAGGTGAGTTAAGAGATTGAATAATTGATGAAAAAAATAAAATTTAATTTAATGGTTGGTGTTATAGATTTTTTATTGATTTATTTTATTCATGATTTTACCAAATGAATGACTATAAATATACATCATCATTAAATTAAAAAACATTTAATCATTCAAATGGTTTAGCATTGCATAGAAGATCAAGCTTGGTGTCTCCCTCCTAGATAAGAATATTGATGAGTTACTCTTAACATAATAATTATCCATTATAGTTAGCCATAAATGAGGAATATAATTTTTTTTTTCAATGTTATATTTTTTCATGGTTTATGAATTGTGTATTTTTTGCTTGTCACTTAGCTCACTATATGTCTATCTTTATCTTTCAGTAGTCTACCATGGCCATGGTACACTCCTAATAATTCTTCCTTCTTCACCACAATGTTAATCAACCTTAGAAAAAGTTTTGTCAAATCAATAATGCATAATCTAAGAATCATTTTATTCAACTTGTTATATTTCTGGGATTATATGGAAATATAGGTAGCATAATTAGATTTCTATATATGTTTACAAAGGTGAGTATTTTATTAGGATTGAATAAAACCAATTCATTAATCCTATCATAGCCAATCTTACTTAGATATAGTTGTATGGTTTAATGTAAAGATTTATTACTTTGCATACATTGAACTCCTAAGTATATACCTTCTCCATTATATTTTCCAACATTACGATTTAATTAAATTCAACTTATGTGGTTGTCAAGATATACACTTACGTAATGGAAACTTTGATCTAGACTAGATTATATGACTAATTAAATTAGATAGTATAATGTTAACTTATTCATGTCTTTTCTATTGATAGCACCTTCATATAATATAAGGAGCATAAACCCAACACAAAGCCCAAGTCTAACATATATCTTATTTATCCATTAAATTTGTCTCTTTCTTGATTTCATATCATAAAATTCCTTCGAATAATAGAATAGATAACTTTTAAGAGATAATATTTAGCCAAACTAGGTTGACTGCCTACTCAAATTAAATGCTCTAAAATTTGATGACTTGGATGATATATTAAATAAATTATGATCATATCATATCTATTATTTAATTAATCTATTATCAATACCTAATAAACTCTTAGAGCCTAATTATTGAATTTGACTTTTGCTGAGTTCATTCCCTTTATATACCCAAGATAAACTGAAACACTTCCATGATTTTCTTATTTTGGAGTGTGATATAATATGCATGTCTCAAGAAAATCTTGCTATGAGCAAGTTCAATAAAGAACTTTATATCAACATTTTCAGCATCTATTAAACTAACAATAAATTGACTTGTGAGCTTGAGTTTTAAAAGAAAGACCAAATATCTTGCCCCTTTCATCTATTTGCAGTGAGTGTGTAACCTCATGGATCATCATATTTTGAGAGACCTATGACTACGGTTGATTTAAAATTAAATTTATAATAATAATAATAATACAAATATGAGTATTTCATACAAAATTTTGATAAAATTAGTTTGCCTATGACACCAACTCATTTGCTTTTTGTTAAATCAATTATAACAAAAAAAAAAAATCATATTTCATATTGCTTGTTTTTTAATGAAGAATAGAAACCATGAGAAAAAAAATTAAAAACTAAATTAAAAAACAGTAGGCATTATGGGAATTCCAAATTTCATGGTAGAAATTGATTAGACTAGTTGGTCCAATCAAACACGACACAACTTGCTTTGATTCATCTACTTTGAGCCATTCCAAACATCTAATTTGTGTGTTACAGAGTCATTGGAATCATTGTGATAGATTAATCTTCTTGATAGTAAATTTATGTCATTTGGATTAATTTCAACATCTAAACTAATTTCGGAAGTATCAATACTTATTTCAATCTCTTTTAAGCACTCAAAGTTTCCCTTATTATGTCAAATATTACATGAAAATTGTAAAATCAAATTTCCAAGGAAATTATTGAAGTAATAATGCAAACTCTCTTTCAAAGTCACTCATTATAAGGATTAGAATTAGAACTAGACAATTCTTAAAGTTCATTATCCATTACAATATGGAGCTTATTTGTTAGTATATAAACTCCTTACACCATCTTATATATAAGTGCTGCATACAACAAGAAATGCTTAGCCAATTTTCAATGAAGGAGACATCATTAGATCAATGCCTATGTTCATCCCATTGTAAGCTATTGGTGCGTACATCCACAGTTCATTTGAGCTCAAAAGCTAAACAAAAGAGAATAGAAAATATAAATCAATCAATCATATGATCTTAAAAAATTTTGTTATTTATACATTTTGGTTGTTACAAGGCTTGCATGTAAACTTTACCTTAATTTGAACCTGCAGAAACTTGACATACTGAACTGCTTCTTCCAGCATTGTGCTGATGTCTACCTATAAAAAATACCACCAGCATTTTATTTTATTGTATTTTCTTGGTTTGGTTAGTAATATATTGATTTCTGAAGTAAAAAATGGAAAAATCATAAAATAATGAAATAATTTTCAAGTAATTATGAGATTTATCATTAAATGTTCTTATATTTTTTTATATTTTCATTTGAATCACAAATTACACTTACTTTGGTTCCATTTGGGACCAAATTCTGCAGTATCTTCAATCTCTCATTGATCCTTTCCCTCCTTTTCTGCATGAAATAGTTTGATGCCATTCATTAGAACTCATAAAATTCCATCTTTATACTATTATTCACTATTAGGGTAACATGAAGAGATATTCATGAGCAACAAATAAGATAACTCTTACCCTTGCATACAAACTCTGTGGATCTGTTGCTGAACCCCTACCCGCTCTAATCGTTTCATTCGTGTTCCGAGACATCAATCCCTTGGGCCTCGTGCTTGTGCTCGTACTCGTGCTTGTGCTCGTGCCATCTCCATTCAACTCTTGTGAAGTGTTAGCCTCATCTTCAGAGCAGTAGCAGTTGGAACTTTGCACAATAGGAGCATAACCATAGCCCACTTCCTCTTCTCCAACTTCATCAATCTTATCAGCTTTATTAGACTTAAAACTCTTTCTGCCACTCTT
>NW_018164675.1:322515-338806 GCF_001263595.1 Phalaenopsis equestris
ACTCTTTCCTGCCTAATTCAGTTAAAAAAAAACCTCTTTTTAGGATGGAAATAAGTTCATATCAACAAAAACTGAAACATATACCAAACAAGTTTCGGCACAGACCTGCCATGAAGCTCTAATCTTCTTCTTAGAAGAGCTCTCCATAGTGATAGAATCAATGGTATTTTCGTGGGCTCGAATCCTTCTCTTCCCTTGTGATTTCTTACTCAATGCAGTTTTGATGCTCTCTTCTTCCATTTCCAATAGAATTGATTCAGATCTCATTCCAGTTGTTGGCATCATATTAGAGTCTATTTCATATTCTGAAGTCTGAATGTTTGAGCAGCAGAAATCATTAAAATTACAGATATTCTCCATAGGCCTAAAGCACATATTGGTATTGACATCTAGAGATTCATAATATGGATCAATTCCCTGATCAGACCAAATCAAAGATTGCATCAACATGCTTGGATCTTGCTCCTGCTCACTGGAGAAAGTGTAGCCACCAAGGACTTGGGCCAGCAGCTCGGACTCGTCGGGCACCATTTCTGAGCTGAATGAGCTCCAACTCGACTCCAACAGCGCTCCCACAGGCTCCATGCTTGAATTTAGCTGGACCTATAGGGGGCGGTTGTCAGAGAAGAGGAGCCATTTCAAGCAGAAGCTTATGAAGCTTATTTATATGAAATTTTCATATACAGCCCTGCATTAAGAAAATGTCTTCACTCATCTCATCATTGCTACAACTCAGCAAGTTGCTGACTTGATATCAAAATGCAAAATCTTTTGTGTTGTGGTAATAAAAAAATTGAAACTTTGAAGATTTTGATGAGATTATTGTATTCAAATAAAGCCTCTGATGTTAATTAGTGGATCAGAAACATAAAAAAAGATTAAATTAAGTTTAGAACTCTGGCAATTGGAAGAACGTGGGGAGGATATAATTTAGAAGGAATTGTTTTTAGAATGAATAAATAAAGAGGAGTGAGGGATGAGGGGGGCCATGATCGTGGAGAAAGGTTCTGAAATTCTCAAGTCCATAAACTTAATGATGACAGCAAATCTGCTAAGGTTAAATCACTGTCGCCTGTTAGGATATACTTACCAACTCTTTGTTTGCTCCTGTCTTGTTATTTATTGAAATTTTCCTTGATAAAAAAATGTCTCAGTTTCGATTATTAGAGAGCTGTTATCAGTTTAAAATGCTGATAACCATTCGACTTATCTGATGATGAGAAGAAAAAAATTGAAATTTATCTTAATTTAGTCCATAGATTTTTTTTTTAGAAGAGGTTTAGTACCACTCAAAAAGCTGTTTGGTTTAGTCTAAGATAGGTGACAGTTAACAATGTTTTGTCTATCTAATTGATGAGATATACTTAGTTTACAACAGTTTTGAAGATGTTTTGAAGATGTTGGATTAAGATTTGTCTGTGGGCACACCTCTTATTACTAGATCACTCGAGATGAGTGGAGAGAGAGATATAGGGAAAGTTAGTCTACTTGAGAAAAATATCTTGTTTATTTCTCAATTTTTGGAGAAAATATTCCGTCACGGCCAACCACCGGCCGCCCGTCATCATACATGTCATTGGCTGACGACATGTTTGTCGATGGTCGGTCATTCAGTCATGCGGACGTCCGGACCGAATATTTTTCCCATCTTTTGACACTCTTATCTATAGATTTTGGGGTGAAATTTATTACAATACATGATTGAAAATAATTTATTAATAAAAAATTTATTGAAGAATATGATATTGTGGCATCTTCTATAATTGTATGAAATGTGAAGCCTGATGCCAAGTTCTGACCAGGTAGGCTTAATACTTAGCCTTATATTTTGTCAGTTTAGGTTTAGGTTTGATTTGTTTTAGATTTAGGTTTAGTTTATGTTAGTGTGTGTGTTTTGGTTTAGTTTATTTTTAGTTTGGATTTTATGTTTAGTTTGGTTGATTAAATAAACTTAGTTCATGTTTGATTTCATGTTGTTTTAAATTTGGATTAAGTGGTTTTGTTCTGAGCTTGTTTTATTATTTCAATGTATGTTTAGATTTTTTTAAGAATTTATTTAAGCTGAATAAGAGTTTTTATAAGTTTAATTAGGAGCTTGTTTTCGGTTTGGTTAAGGTTTGTATAGGTCTTATTAATTCTTATTTTATGTTATGTTTTGTAGGTTTAGTTAAGATTAGTTTAGGTTTTTTTTTTAGCTTAGAGAGTATTTTAGCTTGGATTTTTTTAAACTTGATGTTTGTGTTAGTTAAATTTGTTTCGATGATGAGTTAAATTCAATTTTGATTTAAAATTTTAATCACAAATTTTACCAAATTTCATTTTCATTTAAAATTCTAATACCAAATTTTACCAAATTTCATTTTAATTAATCAATTCCCTCATTTTGATTTGATTTAAAACCCAACCATGGTTTGAGATGATCTTCAAAAATGTTTGAGCTCATCTTGAACCAAAAGGGTGAGTTGAAAAAAGGAAAGGAAATGAAAGGTTAGGCTTGATTGGGTGGGTACTCAAGGGTTTCTTTGAGTTGACTAAGTCAAGAGGTTACCTATCCAACCTAGTTTATAGGGTGAGCCAAGAGACCCAAGGGCGCCTAAGGCATGAAGTTAGGTCCCTTGACCCAAAGAGCCCCCTGAAAGTAGAACCTAAAGAGCATTCTACCCTTGGTCTTCAATAACCTAACCAATGATTAGCATAAGATTAAAAGCTATGTGTTAAGAATCAAGTCATATGCATTTCAAAATAAAGGGAGCAATGATTTAGATTTTAAAAAGAAAATGTCCATCAATTTGTCCTCTATGGTAGCCACTATGAAGTTGATAGTGCTAGATATTAAGCTCTAAGGATGAGTTGGAAAGGGAGATACAATAGATGTTGGGTCAACAGAATTATATGTTAATATTTATATAAGCATATACTTTATTAATAGATGCCTCATTATGTTTATTATAATAGAATTCAAAGTTATTTTTGTCTTTCTATTATTTTATAAATAATTTTTTTACCAATTGAAGGATATAACTTGAAACTCTATAACTTTAATTTTTAAAATTCATTCGTTAAGTAAATTTTATGAATCTTTTATAAGCCTAAATAATGAATTTTCTTTAATGTAATGCACTATGAATTCTAATTAATTATTTTTTTTTCTTATTTTTTATGCACATTGTATGTATGGAAATAAGAGGTTATTTGTTTACTTAAAATTTCATAATCAATTTACTCATCTTAGTGCGAGCTGATTTTAAGAGAAATTTGATTTCTTTTGTATAAACTATTTTTAACAAAATATTTTTGACATAATGAGGTATTTTATGAAAATTTTTCCACAACATTTAGAGCTCTGAATTTCAAGATATAAAATGATTTGTATTATTTTTATACATTAAACTAAATAATTTGCATAATTACAAAATTACATTTAATTAGTTTTTCTTATATATATATATTATATATATATATATATATCATAATCTCCCTTGGAGAATCCTCTTATCAATGCTTTTCATTATTTCTCCTAAACTTAGAAAAAAATGTTTAAGAGAAAGGAGAGAAAGTGAGGAGTGAGGAAGCAAAACCTAGCTTTTAGAGGTCACAATGTTGTTTTAGTCCAGCATTCAAGTTAAGAAAATTAAGTATTGTTTTAAGGTAGGATATTAATATTGCATGCACTATGTAAATCTCATTTTCTATGTTGGCATGTAAATTTTATATTCACTATAACTTTTATGATTAGATAAATACTATGAAAAATATAATTTGATAAATATGCTATGATTACTGTGAAATATGATACATAAGAAAGGCTGACAACTATGATTCAAATTGGTAGACTTATGATGTCTTGTGCAAGAGGGTGAGTTAATGAATTTTTTCCTAAATATAGATTAGAGGCGTGAAATCAATATATGATGAATAATATAAGCTTGAACTATAATATAATATAAGTGTTGAGGGGTTTGAGGAAATGACTTCCATGTAATATACCACCTAGCTGTTTTTATTGATATGATATGATATGACATGATCTATACAAGACTTGTTATTATTGGTACATAAAAATGCACTCTATGATGTTATATTTTATCTTTCCTTGTCAGTAGATAGTTCATGAAATGTTATTCTTGAGGATATATAGTATGTACACCATTATTATTAAGATATGACATCTCATAATTTGATTATAATCTATATTTTAAATAACGCATATACTCAGAACCTTCTTTTTTTCTTTTGAAGGATGGTTGACGAACGGAACCACCAACCACTCTCGGCTCGCAACCCATCGGGTCTAAGTTGGACCCATGCGCCTGACCGCTAGAGTATCACCCCCATATAGCAGAAATCTTGTCTGGGGGGATTCAAACTCCAATCCAGAGGAGACTTACACCGCCGAAATGGATGCTCTACGAACTGAGCTGGCAATGCGACGCATATACATATTTAGATGTAGTGACATATATATTCACTTATTTAGCATGTATGAAATCTTCATGATGCAATCATAAATATTTTTTCTTAACCATGCATTGAATGCAATTATATATTTCATATAATCTACTAAATGTTTTGCTCACTCCCATTATATTTACATATTTTTAAGGAAGGTTGTAGTGTATTTTGTTGGAGCCATTCAAGCACCATATCAATGTGCATTCCCACATATCAAGTGAATATCTTCAATTTTTTTTAAATATTTTTACAAATATCACTTTAAAGATAATTTATGAAAAATTATAGCTAAAATTAAAAATTCTAAAAAAAATATTTAATGATGTTCAATGTTAGATATTTAAAGTTAGGGAAAAATCAAATTAAGCGTTAATTAATTACAAATGTCAAAATATAAACTATTTTTTCTTTAAAATAATATTTAAAAATTGAAATTTTTATAATAGGATATTCATACATCCAATGCATATTATATTATAAATATATGCTTGTGCATGTGAGATAAACATTCCCCAAAAATGTTTATTAAGTTTTATAGGGATGCTTTGTTCAAATCCAAGAGCCCACAGAAGGTGGAGCCCGCTAGCAAGTTATGAGCATTTATTTAAAGCCCGAGTCAATTATTGGATTTATTTCTCTTATTTTTATCGGAAAATAATCTCCTGAGATACAAGAGAATCATACAACTAAATATGTATAATTAAAAGCACCTATTATGATTGATAGGGGCCGAATAACGCTCGACCCATCTAATAAGACCAGAAGCTACTACATATAGATTAGCAAAGACCGAAGAGCTGTCGATCTGTACTTTCAACAAAGCTAGCCGAGGGGATGAATCCATAAGAGAACTACAAAAGAGTCAACCCAGAGCGACATGCAATCAAATAAAAGCCAACAAAGCACTCGTCGGCAAAGTACTAGAGGTCGAATATAATGATCGCCGAAGGAAAAGAACCTCCCCCCATTTAGCAAAAGAGTCAACTAAAAAGAGGACATCTCCAAAACCCCAACTTTTATGAGGATATGACCATTAAAGATAACTATATGTTTCTAAAAATCTAAGAGTTATATAGGCATAAGTAGTCATTTTATGAAAGCTAAATTCCTTATAAATAGGGGTATTAAATGTAAATCAAACTATAATTTTTCACTCCATGGAGCCAAGAAAAAACTCGCTCTAATCTCGATCATCCTCCTAATGCTCGATCAATTAAGTGTAATTCAAGAACAAATCTGAATTCAACAATGACGATAATATCAACCTTCAATTCTTTTTTTTATACGCCGGTTATTTAAACTTAATTATTAATTAATATTTTAAAAAAATTCCCTCTAAATAAGTTGTGCATCAAAAGCTGAAGTATTTTAATCCAAACCAAAATTTTTTTCATGCTGTTATTCGGTTGCTTCATGTCCTGCATAACTTATCCAACTTGGTCTTCCTCAACCAACATGGGAGCCTAAACTTTCCTTTTGAGGAATTTTTGACGCAATCAATCAACTATTTTAGTATCAGCTCTATTTTAATGTCGTTTACATCATAATTTTCCTTTTTTCCTTTCTTTTTTGTCATTTTTTTCCCACAAAATTATGTTTGATTTAATCAAGATGGACGCTGAGTATCTATGCATAGGGGTGTGAATGAGCCGAGCCTTCTCGAGCTCGAGCTCATCCCGGCTCGGCTTTGCAAGCTGGCTCGATTAGCCTACCGTTAGTTATTTCGATGCATTTCCGTTGAGCTTCATCTTCTCCTCCTCCGACCACCAATACTTTATCCGGTGAGCTCACATAAAAATTGAATTTTTAGTTCAAGCTCACCGGCTTGAACACTACAAGCTCAGTTTGGCATGATAAAAGCATGACTCGAGCTCGACTCGATTAGCCTACCGCTAGTTTTTTCGATGCATTTTTAATTGAGATACATCCTCTTCCGGTCACCAATACTTTCTCCGATGAGCTCACATAAAAATTGAATTTTTAATTCAAGCTCACCGGCTTGAACACTTCAAGCTCAGTTTGGCAGGCGAGCTGATCTGCCTACCGCTAGCTATTTCGATGCATTTTCCGTTGAGCTCACAAAAAAAATTGAATTTTTAGTTCATGCTCACCGGCTTGATCACTACAAGCTCGATAAGAGCATGACTCGAGCTCAACTCGACTTTTTTACACCCCTACAATCTACTCATATTCATGAACTCATCAAATGATTGTCACAACTTAATTATTTACAGTCCTAAATACTTCTTCAGAACAGAAGCTGCTGCAGAGAATATATTTATCCGCTAAGGTACAAAAAGATATCTGTACATATTTAAATATATTCAGATAAAGAGATTAAAGAGCCTGTTAATGAGTGCTTAATTGGAAGCTTATCATCTTCATAAATTAAGCTAAAAGCTGACTTTTTTTAGAATTTGCAGATATTTTAGGGTTTAGAGGGATGCAGGTCGACGCAGATGCCGCCGTTTTTATCGGTGTGGGATTTGATCAGAGACGGGATGAGGAAGACGATGTTTTTATTTTTTAATCTTGGCTTTAGAATAGAAGAGAATTCTGAGTTTTTTTTTTTTTGTGTATCATGGAGGACAGAGTGTATCATGGAGGACAGAAATATAGGATGAGGAATAATTTGGTATCGATCGGATTGGACTGGCAGGTTCGACCACGAAGTGATGGTCAGAGTGGTTCGAATCATGTAAGAAAATACTTTCATGTTGTGAACTGCCCAGAGTCGGTCGAACAGGCGGTTCGACTTGTAGGTTGGTGAACCGGTCAAAACACGGATCAACCCTGTGAGACCAATTCTGTGTGATTTCGAATCACCTAACAACGTCGCATCGAGGCGTAGAAGCACTGCTTTCATATAGGCTCATGTTATAGAGCTTTATGGCCTCAGATCCTACCGACGGAATTCTTAGCGGTAATTATTTTGTTTTTTTTTTTTCATATTCTCCATTATTACGTCACTATTTTATCATTTGGGTCATACTTAATTAGTATTTATATTAATTATTATGTCATTCTGTTCAACCAAGATTGAACCAATGTATCTTTCTTTCTTTCAGTTTGATATCTGATCCGATTTTCAAAACCTTAAAGTTTGTATGTGCTCTTTATTAAACTAAGCAATATAAATTTATAATTTTAGTAGAATTAATGTTAGAATTACCCTTGATGGTAGTTTATGCCAAAATCCTTAGTTGGTTTTGTATTAAAATCTTGTGTGAGTAATGGATTTATGTCATATTATACATTCCAAATGGTTTCTAATATCATAAAGTTGCCACTGGGGAATAAATCTAGCTTTGGCATTGATTGATTGGTACAATACCACATTTTATGTATGTACCCATGAGCAAAAGGTATTAACATGCCCTTACTAGTGCAAAGATTTTGGGTTTGGATTTATAGACCTAACCTTTTATTTATATCAAATCCCTCAAAGTTGGTATCTCTTGAAGGAAAAAATATTACTTCAAGAGTCTTGATGCATTTATATGTACAGTCCAACCTCATCTTGTATTAAATTGTTTAGTTTTTTTTATTTTTTTTATTAAGGGGGGTTGGACTCTACACGTAACAGACAGTGATTGGAGTCCTGATGCATTTTTGCATCAGGACTCCTGATGTAATATTTTTTTTTCTTGTGAAGGTACTCATCATCCAAATAATGGCCTTTGAAGTGCCATTTTCAATAATGGAGTACCTATGATGATTGATATAGGCATGCAATGAGACCATTCAAAAGGAAGGGGAAAGGCTTTATGGATCTACTTGTTTTGTAATTGTAGAGGCCATGATGATGATGTTCCCTTTATTGTGATTTTCAATAGTTATATTATTCGACAATTGCATAGAGGAAATTGATGACACTGATAAGCATTAGGCACATTATTATAAGGTTATTAAGTGGGTTAGCTAAATTTTGAATTAATGATATTGTACATGACAATAATTCACATACTTAAATGTTGAATTCGAAATTGCCTGGGAAACATGCCCGAGGGATGAAACATTCTATTAGGACGCAGTTAAGAGAGAGAGGCAGTTAGTGAGTGAAGGAGCAATAGTAAACCAACCAAAAAAGATTCATTTTATTCATAATATTGACCTCGATTTATAGGCCTAGATCCCAACATGACAAAAATACATGTTCGCCCTCTTATAATTAACCATTCAGGGGAATTTTTTTTGGTAATTTACAAGATTATTTGTATATAATAAAGCTCGAGACTCATTCGATTGATAAAAGTCACCAATCATTTGACAGATCTTGGTCTGATCGATTCATGGCCCGGAGGAGTGCTCCCCATCGATCATTCCGCAGGCTAATCACTGTCCTAAGGGACTTCCATTTGTCCTCTTCTGTCGATCACTCAAGCGAGGGATTTTCGTCATCGTTTATCTACTAACAATCGTCTATTACTTCGTCCAACCCTTCATATTTTTCTTCCTGGATCTCCCATCAGCTTTGAGATTCGTACGGACACATTTTTACGTGTACATTAAACTTCGAGGAATATGCTTGCCGATGGTTGAAAAAGTGAGAAATAAGAAAATTAGAAAACCCATCTAGAGACACTATTAAAAAAGCCAGAGAAAAGGCTTGCAATACAAGCACACAGAGATTTAATCGTTTCAATCAAAATACCTACATAGTTTATTAAATTTACATGAAGTACATAAGAGAAAACCCTAGCAATTTATACACCATCAAAAAATAAACTAACGTGGCAACTTATATGGAAAAAAAATATTATAACAGGAGTTCAATAAAATTGTGTCACTGACGGGAAAAATTATTGCATGCATACATCACATGTAGAGATGCATGCGGTGTCCAATTCTGACCGTAGATCACTGTGATCTACGGTCAGGATGTATTTCGGTGGGCCCGACTTAAATTTTTTTTTTTTCAAAAAAAATTTGATTGCATCCTGACCGTAAATTACCATGATCAACGGTTTGATTGCATCCTGACCGTAGATCACCGTGATCTACGGTCAGGATTGGACACCGCATGCATCTCTGCATGCGGTGTATGTATGCAATAATTTTCCTGTGTCAGGAGGCGGACCATACATTAAAGTATAGAATTCTTTTTATTTAGTGGGTCTGTTGTGTGATGTGACGCAATTTCATTGTAGCAGCTTTTATGGTTGAGGAGGGTTGTATAAAATCAAAATGTCACTATTTTAACTTGAGATTTTGAATATATTTTTTCATGCATGGATGTGTAAATCGGAAAGAGGATGGGCGAGCTCATTACTTGCATGTATTCGACTCTATTTGATACTTTTATAGTTCAAAATTTGCTCGTGTTGGAAATGGTTCGTGAATAGTATGTTCGAGTTCGACTTAACTCAGATTTATTATTATTATTATTTATTTTAGCTCGACTCGAATGAATTAAGAATAACAAAATTTAATATTTATTTAATTACAGCATAAACTATCAATATAAAAATATTATTATTTTTGTTTATTTAGTTAATTTGATTCGAAATGAACCGAGCACGATCTAACAAAAAAATTATACGTGTTCAATTCATTTATAAATTGAGCTTAAAAAATTTATTAGTATTCGACTCACTCAATGACTAAATTGAACAAAAGCTAATCAGAGAGTCGAACACGAGCTTTTTAAAATGTCCTACTCACGCATAAATAAGTTGGTATATATATAAAGATGAATTTTTAGGTGTTAGATGTGTAAATACATAAGAATTGAGTGGTTTGTATGTACATTTTCGTCTTTTTTATATAGAATTTTACATACTAATAACCCACAATAATTAATATAACATTTTAATCATTCAAACTTTAAATATAATATTTAAACCACTTATTTCATTACAATTGAGTGAAATTATTTTGTGTTTAAAATGTTATATTTAAACTTTCACATAATTAAAATATTATATTCAATGTATAGGTTGGTTGTCCGAGGTTTCAATGACCAATGAAGCCAAGAATGGCCACATTGTTGTGAGCGATTATTGCGTGCGGAGAGCGCACACAGAGCTGTGCACCCTCCGATCACAGACAGTCATACAGTCGCGATGTGCGGCTGTGATCGGAGGGTACATGCAGCTCTGCGTGCGCTCTCCGCACACACTAATTAGACCATTGTTGTCGGGAGGTCACTTAATATCTTCTCTTTTTTTTTGGGATTTTAATAATGAGTGTATGAATCTAAAATCATCAATTCAATCATTTTTTCACTTAATGGGAGATTGAAACTCCCCATTCATAATGTAATATGGGCCATTTATATATATACGAAACAATTTTTATGTTTTTATACATGTATCAATCAAATTTTCATATCTACATGCTTATCGCTCTAATCTTTGACATCACATCAAAATTATCAGTATTGATGTGTATTAGGAAATTCACGGCAGTAGATTAACAGATTTATCGTCTTGATGTGGTACGAATATTCAGCACACACAAAAAATGAGAGAATAACTAATAATGACACAATTTTTTTTACCTGGAAAACCCGAAAAAGAGAGAAACCATGGGATCTGACCCAGCTGAAGAATTTCATTATAAAAGATATAATTACAATTGCAATCATTTGTCCCACAGGGAGGAATGAGTTACTATATTTTTCACATTATAACGCCGAAGCGCGGCGACTTATAGCGATTGGCAGTGTCCGATCGATGGTGTTCGACGAATGACTAGTGGTGATTGTGGCGGTCGGCGGTGGTATCAGATATGAAGCTCTTAGCATCAACCATTGTTAGTCATATTATTGTGGGCGTTAGGACTCTTTTAGCATCAGCTATTGTTAGTCATATTATTGTGGGCTTTAAGACTACGAGGGATTTTGCCATGAGTTTAGATGTCCCTAGATCTATAGTCTCCATGAACATTGTTTAGACTAAAGCCTCACAAGCTTACATTCTTCACATCTTTAGAGTCTAAGCCAAAGTGTTGCTTCAATAGCTTATCATTATATTTAGGGATGGCAAATTCCTTAAGAGAGAAAATTGTTTTCATTTAAAATATTCATGTTGAATGCATTTATAAAGTTCATGAAATGTAGAAACATACTTGCAAGTTAGTTTACATTAAGGTAGCATACAATGACAAAATTTCATTGTTGCCTAACATTGTTTGAAATTGCACTATATAATGCTTAGCATGGCTAATGATGTATAAAATGGCTCAACATTGCACTCTATGATACCCAACATGGTCTAAAAAATGTAAATCATGATGCCTAACATGGCAAAAAATTGCACTCAACAACACCCAACATGGGTTAGAAATATTTTATGATGCTCTTAACATGGCTTAAAATTGTATTCTATTATGCCCAATATGACAATTGCATAATATTGCATATTTTTAGGGAAGTTATAGATATAAGTTATAGATATTAGCAAGCAATACATCTTAGATTATTTTTTTTTACTTTGCAAGATAAAAATTATATAAAATAAGCATCAAATTAAAAGGAGATCCAGACTTGACTTGCAAATTGCATGTAGAGCAATTGTTTCATCATAAGAAATTAATATCTATAGATTTGTAGTAATTCCTTAAAAAACCAAACTCATGAAGAAAATGTTAAGTAGTAACCATTAATATCAAATTATTAGCAAAGAGACCTTCAAGAGAGAATATAGCAAGACTTAACAGCATAGCTCGCGAAAGAGCTGGACTGCCAATGAGAGTTGCAAGCACAACTTTTCAAAAGATTTACAGGTTTAACATAAATGGACTAGAACACAAAATGATCAATTTCATAACACAAAACAAATAAAAAACAAAAAAAAAGTTAGAAATTCAGAATAAAACGGAATATTTTATTGATATGAGAATTATAAATAACTCTTACATGAATTTCAGAGTAGGAAAGAAAAAAAAGGAAATAACATGAAAGAAAATATATAACTTCAAAATTTTGAATAAATTAAATCATAGTAATTATTTGGAGAAAAATTGAAATAATATAAAATTAAGAAAACCTAAAATAGGAAAGGAAATATTCCTAATCCAAGGAAATAATTATAAAGTAGAAAAGGAAATAACTCATAATCTAAAGAAAACAATTTATTCCTTATAACTTCTCACAAGAATAAATTATTTCTCAATCTAACTTCTAACTTCAACAAATTTTTCCATATGTGCATCACAAAAAAATTAAATACTTCATTTATCAAACTCATTTTTAGTTCTTAGAAGCACAAATCATGGCATCAAAATTGTTTTAATTTTTAGTTTTCTATTTTTTTTTATTTCATTTTAATGTAAAATATGTCTATAACGATGATCGCATTGAGAATAAGTTATGATTCCCAATGTTTTGATTTTCAATTTAGGTTTGTGTTAAATCCTGATCTGTCGATGAATCACACCTCAAGGGCAAACATGAATGTGGGAGAAACAAAAAAAAACTCTCAATAATGAACAATAATAAGTTTTATCGATTAGCCTTTTCTTATGAAATGATCCTCCTATTTATTGAAGAAATGTACAATATATGAAGTTACATGTTTGCCCCTACTTTTATGGAGGCGTTACAGTGTATTTTAGGGATTTTACATATGTGAGCCTGTGGCTTGTTTATTTTCTGGCTCAGTTGGCTAAGTTTGGTACGCTTCGGGCTCGATAAGACTTGCTTAGTCAGTATGCTGAGTTGGCGTAGCTAGTCGGTTGATCTTATCTGACTTTGGGTCGACCGAACTGCTTTGTTCAGCCATATGTTATCGATCAGTTGAGCTAGCTCGACTATCGACCCTTAATCCATGGATGAGGTGCTCTTATCAACAGAAAGAGACTATGCTATCAAGCTGAAAGTGAATCATCATAACCGGATGGATAGCTCATTCCTTGATGAGGAGGTACTTCAAAATATTTGTGGGTTATGTTATTGCAAATTCTTAGCCCCTATTGAGGAACCTCATTGGTGTGCATGAGACTGCTAGTACTACATTCTATCTGTGATTCGAATTGCAATAATAAGCAGGTCGATGTCTTTGCTCGGACTACATCCTTAGTCCGGATGTCTTTGCTAGTACCACATCCTTAGTCCAGGTGGTCTGCACTCGATCGACCTCTAGCCTCAGTTCAGGGGGTTGCATCTGGTCAAGTGGATCATTTAGTCTTTCGTCAGTGGGCCTTTCTTCGTTGTATTTCCCGTCTTCTGGACCGCTTGATCTCCTTGGGATTCATGTTGACACATTCCTGATGTACATTTTGTTTTACTACCATGAGTCATTTAAATTCACTTTCAGATTTGTTTTAATTCTCAATCTAAGAGTGCAAAGTGTGCAACCAATATTATATTTTTTCCATCTTATGATTTGGAAATTCATGATTATTGCCATTTAATTGATAGGATAAGATATTTCCCTCCTGTCACTGGACTTTGGTTGGCTATTTCCTCCTATTTTATGCTTTTTTCATCACAGCAATATCTGATATTCCATGAGGTTTACACTTCTGTGGTTGTTCCTTTTCGGGAATATAGCATATGTGACCGTTCCTTCCTCACACTGTAACAATGTGCGGCATTTCACAATAGCCTTGTGTGTTAATGTTTGTTGCCTCCTGGGATTGTTGTTACGTTTAACTTCATCCTACAAAGGGATTTTAGTTGAGCTTGGTGAATTTCAGATATACCTTTCATCTTTCATGAGATTATTTTCATCTGTATATTTTCCTTAAATGATGAGTATTACAGCTGAGTTTAGCTCTTTGTTTCATTCCTCTTCCGGTATTCTAGTGAAAATTGACACACAAGCCATTGCTAGAAACCGTGGTAAACAAAATTTTATTGGGGAAGTTCAATTATTTTGGCTGACAGTATGTTTAAAAACTGGTTTTAGTTGTAATCTAAATTGGTTTAGCGAAAACTCATATCATTAGGCTTGATCTCAGAGGAACATTTATTTTAGCATTTCTTGAGATAAATCCCTCCATAACCATAGAGGAATATGATTTTTTTTCCTTTTTTTTTTATTTTTGGGTCGTTGGATGTGGATCATTTGAGTGCTTCGAAAGTACCAACAATAACCTTCAAAGAGGAATCTCCATGCACCAATGTGATGCTTTGATTTTCCTATTTGAGATTTATAACCATTTTATTAAATTTCTTATGGGTTGATTTTTTATGCATGAATGAGATTTTATCAAAATGGGTTGATTTTTTATGCATGATTGAGATTTTATCAAATTTTGTGTTGATTTTCCTTTTTTTGTTCTAAATTTCATTCGCTAAAGAATTTCATATCATTTCACAAATTTCTTTTAAAATTTCATTTCGAATAAATAAAATGTGCTTTGTCATTTTGGCTCAAAAGTGATTAATCTTTGTTTAAAATGAGAACTAAGAATTTGTGAATTGTGATCTATTATGCATCACATCCTATACTTAGCATTATGACCCCAAAATCCTAGAATAACCTATGTCACAAGGTGAAGTTAGCCATTAACAAGGTTAATCGGTTAATCTTAATCCTACCTCATGTTTGGCTCAGATGACTGTATTTTCCATGGGCTTCTATTAGTTACTCATATAGCAATTTGTATTGTAAATAGACCTAAACAAAGTTACAAGGAAACAAACTTGTAAACCCTTCACAAAACCAAGATAGTACATACCTCGTTTATTTCTTTGAAATTTCACCAAACTGAGTTAGAAGGCCAAGCCAACCGTTTTAAGTCCCCTACAAAGAACTCATATGATCAACTTAACACCAGAAACTAAAAAAAGTTAGAGCTTGAACGTTTCATTTCCACTAGTAAGAGAATTCACATGATAAATGAGTAAATAATCATAAACTAAACTATGCCCTCTCCAACAGAGCCGCAGAAACATTCCCTACAACAGCAAACGATTCCCCATTCAGCGTTTCCTAATGTGCAACAGATAGCCCAACGGAAACTCTGTAGCAATAAAGCCCTATAAAACTGTACCTCTACAAAAGAATAACTTCAGAAACGTAGATAAAGGACCTCACTCATTGAGGTAAATCTTCTGGAATGTCAACACCGAGGCTACGCTGAGCCAAGCGATAGTACAGAATTCCCATGGTTGCCATGCATGCCCTGCAACATTTAATCAGTATAATTTTCTTTCACATACATTTCTATCAAATGCTCATCATTAGAGATGCAAAAAAAAGGATGTCTATAACATCGTCTAGCAAGAGAGCTTATAACAGAAAGAAGTAAGAAAAGATGAAAATTAATGAGCATAATTTGCAATAGAGCATTACAGATGTATACAATTAGTGGAACAATCAGAATTGAAATTTGTGTGACTCTAGTCAGATTCTAAGAACAATTTCCTATGTAGAAGGGTACCACCTGAGTGCACAATTTAGAATATCTTGTATTTCTACACATTATAAACATGAATGTGCTTGTTTGTTTAAGACCGTGATGTGTACGTAACTGGTGAATTGTATCATGTAAAGATAAAAATATAGCTAATGATGATTTATAAAAAAAGAAAGGTACTAAAAGAAAGGAAAAATAGATGGATAGAATAGCGACGACAGGAAAGAGTTCAGAGACTTCAATAGAGCTAAATGTATTACAAAAATAGACAATATGATTTTTAATTAAAGATGAAGATAATAAATGTAGAAATCTGAGAAAACTTGATCCTTTATATTTACCTCTCTTATGTGGGCCGGCTACATCTCCAAATCTTGAAGGATTAGATTGGAATATCTTAGAAAACCTAATCAATCCCCTTCTAATTTGTCTTTCCTATTCTTTTATTCATAATTATTTCATTTCCAAATTTAGGTGAGATATATTTGGTAAGTTTGCAAAAGAGGGATTGGTTTTCCTATATATATAT
>NW_018164675.1:338824-353869 GCF_001263595.1 Phalaenopsis equestris
TATATATATATATATCCCTTATTTGTGAATAATGTAAGAAGCAAGTTTCCGCCTCAAGTAAATTCAATATGATATCAAAGACTAAACAAAAGCTTCTCCGCCGAAACTACTCCAACAAGAACTCCTGCAAGCTGCCTAAAATCTCCTCTTTCCTGCAGAAAGCACTCTTTCTGCAGTTTGCAGGCCCTCTCTGGAACCTCCAAAAGCCACTGGAACCCCTGCAAGCTGCCGAAAATCTCCTCTTTCCTGCAGCCAGTCCTATTCCCTGCAGTCGGCACTCTTTCATGCAACCGGCACTCAAGTCCTCTCTGAAACCTCCAACAGCAGCTGGAACCCCTGCAGGCTGCCAAAAATCTCCTCTTCCCTGCAGCGAGTTCTCTTCCCTGCGGCGAGCCTCTTCCATGCAACCGGCACTCAAGTCCTCTCTGAAACCTCCAACAGCAGCTGGAACCCCAGCAGGTTGCCAAAAATCTCCTCTTCCCTAGAGCGAGTCCTCTTCCCTGCAACCGGCACTCTTTCTGCAGGTAGCAGGCCCTCTCTGGAATCTTTCCCTGTATATCATAAGCTCTCCTGTTGACCCTTCCCTGGTCTCCTGAGCCACCGGAAGCAATCCCTGCTGCTGGCATTGCTGCGGGCCCTCTGCAGGAACTCCTCCCTGCTGCTGGAATTTCCCTGCAGCACGCCTTCCTCTGTATTCCTCTGCCTCCGGATCTCTTCCCTGCAGCTGGAATTCCCTAGTGCAGGCCCCTCCTTTGTCGGAATCCATCTTGATATCTATCTTTCTGCCTACCAGCAGCAGCAGCATCCACCAGAAAGCAGCAGCAAGAAGCAGTAACAGCCAACGGACAGCGGCAGCAGTCGCTGATGCCGCAGAGGCAGCAAGCAGTAGGGGCAACAACACAGCTGCCAATTGTTCTTCTTCTTCCTGCAAAAATCAGCAGCCCTAAATTCGCAGAGAATTCATGACCAAGTAAGAGATGAAGAAATCAAGTTCTATTTCAGAGGCTAGTTCCGCATCAGAGACCGGGAATTCAATGCAGAGGGCTTCTGAACTCTCTAAGTTTATCACAAATCATAAACTCAATGGCCATAACTTCCTTCAATGGTCTCAATCCATGTTTATGTCTATTTGTGGTAAAGAGACAGAGGAACATCTTACGGGAGAGGACACGTTTTCTAAGATCACTTATCCCAACTATCGCACATGAAAGCATCAAAATCATATAGTTATGTTTTGGTGAGTCAACTCAATGATCACTGAAGTGGGAGAAACTTTTTTGCTCTACAAAACTGCCAAAGAAATCTGGGAGGCTGCAAGAAAAACATATTTCAGCATCGAAAGCGCAGCGGAATTGTTTGAGATTGAAATCAAGCTTCATGACATTTGTTAAGGAGAGCTAAACGTCACAAAACACTTCAAAACTCTCTCAAAGTATTGGCTACAATTTGATACGTTTGAAATATGTGTGAAAATATGCACAAGATGTTGTGTCATTTAAATATATCATCGATAAGAAAGGTCATTTAAATCTATCATCAACAATCATATTCCTAGCAGGACTAACTCACGAATTGGATGAGGGGGTAAGAGATGAGAGGGAAGTGAGAGGTAAGAAATCCTCTCCATCTCCATGTGAAGTATTTCCTTTAGTCAGGAGAGAATAGAGCAGGAAGAAATTGATGCTAACAGGAAATGGGGGTTCACCAAACACAAAAATTTCAGCTCAAAGGTCGAGAAGAACCGTCTAAATGTGACTATTGAAAGAGGATTGGGCATATCAAAGATAAATGTTGGAAACTCTGTGGAAAACCGCCCGACTGGAAACCTGGGCAGGGAAGGAAGGACCAAGAGAAACAGACAAATGCTGCTGCCACATCTGAAGGATAGAAGCAACCATTCACCAAGGAACAGCTTCAAGTACTGAAGAAACTCTTTGGAGGTAATTTAGTGCAAGACACCAACCTCGTGACACACGAAGGTAATATATCATTCTCCCATGTTGCCAGTAAAGGAAGATCCAGAACTTGGATCATAGATTCATAAGCCTCTTATCATATGACTGGAGAGAGACATCAATACTCTAATCAGCTATCAAGAGGCTTCTACATCTAGATTGGAAAGACTTGCCTATAATTCCCACTCAAACATTGCTGGGAGACAAGAAGTGGAGCTCTCTCGGGATATTACTTTTTCTTGTCTTCTATGTTCCGCAATTGTATTACAATTTAATTTCATACGGTAAGCTTACTCATGATATGAAATATATATGCAAACTCTTGTGAATTTCAAGTGGTGAAATCGGGGAAAGTGATTGACAGTGCTGAAATGTATCATGGCTTGTACGTGCTCAAGAAAAATCTCTCTAAACACACAATTGATCCCACCGTCATATGTCCCTCAAATTTACAAATATTAGATTATACTGTCGAAAAAAGGTCGTGTTATGGCATTGTTGTTTGGGCCATCCTATCTTAGATTATACTGTTAAGTTGTATCCACAATTATTTCTTAACAAAAAAAACCTAATTTTTATCAATGTGAGACTAGTCAACTTGTCGAAAACACTAGAAATAGTTATCACATGACTCACTATAAACCCCCACACTCCTTTTCCAATATCCACAATGATATTTGGGGATCTATCTTCAAAAGAGAAAGTCCTAAGTGGTGCTAGATGATTTGTTTTATTTATTGAGGATCATACTAGAGTACTTGAGTATTCCTAATGCTAAAAAAATATGAAACATCGCAAATCTTTCAAACCTTTATGACATGATTCAAACTCAATTCCAATGAAAATATTAGATCCACAAAGCTAACAAAACAAAGGAATGTTTCAGTTTCATATTGGGTCCTGTCTCTTAAAAAATGGAATTTTGATGGTAACATATCCACAAATCAAAGCTTTCTGTCCTACTACACCACTTAACATTTTTGGGTGTGTATCCTTTGTTCACATTCATTCTCCAACTCGCACCAAACTCAACCCTAAATCTATCAACTAAATTTTTCTTGGGTATGCCTTCAACAAAAAAGGGTATAAGTGTTACACTTTTGCCACCATAAAATACTACAACTCCATGAATGTCATATTTTTTAAGAATCAATACTACTATCCCAAATTTGATGTTCAAGGAAGAGGGTAAATGAAGATCAATTTTGAGATGCACTTGATAACATCTACACGAGAAACCCACCTACTCCTCTTCCACAAGACTCTCATACTCTTGTTGAGGATATCCAACTACTCTAAGCTGAAGTCCACGTACTCTAGGAGGAAGAAAAACCTCGAGAAAGTGAAAGTTAAATGGCAAAAACAGAACTGCTCCAACCAAAGCTCGAGTGCATAACCTAAAATTTTGGGAGAGTCTAATACTCATGAGTTATCCCCTTTATCTTCTGATGCTGATAACAAGGAAAGTTGTATGAGATACCCAATTCAGGAGTATGTAGTTTATGGAAAGCTATCCTCGGCCTATAGATTCCTAAATTTAATTATGAAGCTCTTGAAAGTTTTGAATAGAGAAAAATAATGAAAGACGAAATTCGAGCATTAAAGTATAATGGCACATGGACTCTTGATAAAATTTCTCAGGATAAGAAGCCAGTTGGATGCAATAAGCGTTCAACATAAAATATAAAACTGATGGAAATGTTGAGAGATTCAAAGCCAGACTTGTTATGAAATGTTTCACACAAGCATATAGGATCGACTATTATGAGAAATTCGCACCAGTTGTCAAACTGAATGCTATCAAAATTCTTCTTTCAATAGTCGTTAGCAGGGAATGGGGGCTTCATCAACTTTAAATAAAAAAAATATCTTCCTGAATAGGGATCTGGAAGAGGAAGTGTACATGGAGATTTCACTAGAATTTGAAAATAATTCCAATAAACGACTAGTATGCAAACTAAAAAAAATCTCTCTATGGGATTAAACAATCACCAGGGGTGTTGTTTGAAAAATTTGCTAAAACTACAAAATTCAATGGATATTCTCAAAGTTAAGTTGATCACACATTATGCATAAAACACACTCAGGAAAAAAAATTGATGCACGAATTGTATATGAAGATGATGTGATTATTAATGGTGATAATGAAAGAGAAATTATTAAAATCAAAGAAGCATTGGCCACTGAGTTTGAAATCAAATAACTAGGAAATATGAGATATTTTCTAGACATGGACGTAGCAAGGTCCAAGAAAGAGAATGTTATATCATAGAGGAAATACATCCTAGATCACCTAAATAAAATAAAGGTGATTGAATGCAAACATGCTGATACTCTAATGGAACCCAATAACAAGTATAACAGGGCAGGAGAAAGTATATCTGTGGATAAGGGAATATACCAATGATAGATAGGAAAACTCATTCATCTATCACATGCTATGTCAGATAATGTATACTCTTTCAATATTGTGAGCCAGCACATGAATTGCCCAAATGAATAGCATTTGGAGATGATTTGCAGGATTATGAAATTTCTCAAAATGACTCCGGGTTATGGATTATTTTTTGAGAAAATCAGAAACAGAAGTGGACGTCAACATTGATCCTAGTTGAGCTGGAGAACTCAGTGACAAAAGGTTCACCATAGGTTATTGCTCATGTGCACCAAGAAATCTAGTTACACAGAGGAGCAAGAAACAAGAAATTATTTTGAGAAGAAGTGCATAATCAGAGTATAAGGCACTTGCCTTAGGGATTTGTGAACTTTGATGTTCTTCCAATTAGCTTATTCAAATGTTCTGTGACATTCAAGCAACTATCAATATTACTAAAAATTTATGCATTATGATAACACCAAACATATTGAAGTTGATGGAAACTACATCTCTAAAAAGGTCAATGAAGGAGTTATACAAATAAGCTACATCCCAACACAGCAACAAGTTGTTGATATCTTCGTTAAAGCTCTTTCTTGCAGCACCTTACAATTCAATACCAAGCTCGATCTCTACAACATTGATGACTCAGCTTGACGGCAAGAGTGAACATTTGAGATGATTTGGTCTTTTTCATATTTATCTCTTGGATGTAGGTCGGCCACCGCCTCCAAATCTTGGAGGATTTGATTGGGATATCTTAGGAAACCTTTGATTGGTTTATTCTCTTCCTATTTTAAGTCTTTCTTATTTTTAATTCAGAACTATTTTCTTTCCTAATTTAGGTAAAATATGTTTGAAAAGTTTGCAAAGAAAGGACGGATTGGTTTCCCAAAATGTGTGTGTGCATGTGTGTGTGTTTGTGTCCTATTTGTGAATAATTAAAGAAGCAGGTTTCCTCCATAAGTAAATTCAAATCTCATTATGAAAATTTATTAAATGAGAATTTTAAAAATAAACGAAGAGAGCTCCGAATTCCAATCATAGATAACATAGTTTGAGTTAAAAAAAAAAAAAAAAAACTAAATTAACACTCCAAAGAAGAAAAAAACTTTTGATCCCAATGAGACATGTTTTAAAATTTGAAGAATTATTAAAGGCATTTGAGTTATTTGGTTGACAAATTTATTCAATAGAATATTAAATGGGGAAATTTGCATACAAACCACACAATTCTTATGTGTTAACAAACCTAACAGCAAAAGGTTGGTATTTACACTAATAACACTTTGGTTCATAAACCTATGCATGAAAGGTTTATTTCACTTTTAAAAGATAGTGATAGTATTTTCCTTTTTTTTTATGAGATGTTAATGAATTGAGTGATATGCATGTAAGAATGAAAGTTTGTGTTAGATAATGTAAATACATAAGAATTTTATGGTATGTATGTAAATGCCCAACTATATATTAAGAAATCAAATCATGAGAGAAATATTTTTATACCAAACTAAGAAATAAGAAGATGACTTGGATTGACAGAACTATATAGCAATCAAACATACCAGTCATATGATAAAATTGTGAGGGAATATAATGGAGCATGAAGTTATAAAAAACAGGTTTGTATAAGAAAATCAGTTTAGTCTCATGTTAGAAAGATTAAATATAAAAATGATTTAAGCTAAAGAAATTAGAAGAGAATAAAGCCAACACAAAACGATCTTCATGGGATTTTTATTTACCTTGAAAATACATGGCCTATGTGCCACAAGAATTGATTAGATCTATATTAAGAAAAATTGCGTCCAAGATATGGTGAAATTATTAAAGAAATTTCTAATGAAGCATTAGCTAAAATCAGAAGCAGTTTTTGAGAGGCCAAAACGTTCTCAATCATTGTATGATTATCCTCGTATTGTTTTTAATGAAGATATAAACAAATGATACTCAAAATGAGGTGATTGCGTTCCTGACATGCTATTTATATATGCCAACAATTATATAGGAGAGACTGTGAAACCCCAACATACATTGATGGACAGTTAAAGCAATAAAGTAAATAATTAGAAGATCAAGACATTTTTAATATAATAAAAACCAAGTCTGTGACATATAATACAGTAGGTGTAAAAATATCAATATTTCAAGAAGATTAAGTTATATATGTGTAAAGAATTGAGACGTATATGATGAGATAACTTCAGGAGTTAATAGATGAGTTATTAAACAGTAGAAGCCTCAACGATACTTGGTGATGAGAGGTTATCAAAGTGACTTGATGATAAAATATTTATAAAGTAACAATTCGACCAACTATGTTTGTGGATCTATGTGTAAGACAGTAAAAACAATTATGGATAGACAAGTTGAGTATGGCAAAAGAAAATGTTAAGATAGATGTATAACAAAACTTAGAATGATAAATCAAAAGATTAATATAACTGAGGGGTTATAGAAGTAGCGCCAACTAAAGAAATTAATGGAAAATAAATTTAGATGGTTTGAGCATATATAAATAAAGTAGTAGATTGTAGGAAAATAGAATTAATATGGAAGAATTCGTATAAGGAAGCGTTAGGCCAAAACATAGACAAAAGTTGTTAGAAAAACGTCTAAACTAAATTCAACATGTCAAATAATTTTCAACGGGAACAAATTGAGAATTAGAAATCAAAAAACGAACTTGAGATAGTTGGGATACAACTTATGAAGACAAAAATGGAAATGCTTGTTTGTTTAAAACTATGAGAAGAATCAAATTCATTTCTTAATAGATGGCATGGTCTTAAGTCAACATTCAGGTTAAACAATGCATGAGAATTAATTCTAAGCATGTTTACAACACTTGATCCCCACTAGTGTATGAAAAACCGGGCATCACTTTAGTCCATTTAGTGCAAACACATCAATTTTGAAAGTGAAAAACATTATACAAAGTATTGCATATAAGACACTAAATGCAATTCAATTTACAAAAAAAATGATGGATGACAAATCTTGCGTAGTGTCAATCTTGGTAACCGTAACAATATTTAGTACAATTAATATTTTGAAGGGCAATGCCTAGGATGCGAAATAAACTACTAAATGAACACATGTATTACATGCCATAGAAGCTAGATGTGTACATTACAACATTATTTCGAGTTTCAAAGTCAAACTACTTCCACTCACTTAGCTAAGAATATTTATTCCAGGCCACGACTAGCTGGCCCAGCAAGACTAGTAAGAAACTGGAGAGCTTTTATGGGTCTAAATATGTCAGTTGCTACTCTGGTCCAATGTAAGCCTAATCCAAAAAAGAAGCTTGTAGTTTGAGGATGTAAGCTTCTAGGAAATACTGAATTTTAATATGCATAAAAGTGTCCTACTATTGTGCACATTTATCGTTGCCCATCAATAAAAGTTCATCATCTAGCTATTGAAATGGATGCATTAAGTCATAGGCATTGGTAAATAAACTCATAATGATAAATTGGTTTCATGTTTGTTTTATGAGTACAGCACAAAAAATTATCAAACATTTTAATGGTTAAACATAAGAAGCCATTTAGTTTTAAGCATAAATTTGAATAAAATCATTTCAATTTAAAGAGAGTTTAGTTCAATAAACATTTAAGTAGTAAAGGCAAGGAAAAGCTAATAATTAAAGAACTTACATGATTGCCATTACAAGTAAAATTTTCCTTGGATCCATTCTTGATGGTCTGTGCTGACGCGTGCGTCCTTCTTGAGCATCATCTGCATTAAATTTCTCTTTACGAGAGGGAGCAGTCACAGGTAGAGTCGGCAATGCACTTGACCAGAAGGGAAGTAACATTCTCAGAAACTTGTGACCGAAAGGGCCTGAGATGGAAAGTTTAATCATTTAGACTTACGTTATGAAAGGAAATTAATTTGATATCCTCCAAAAAATCCATGTTTCAATCAAATAACTTGATTTAGGCCAATTTATGTCCAGTACCCACTAATATCAATATAATCAAGCTTTGAAACAGTTAGAAATAGAAAGGAGATACTCAAAATCAAAATTCAAATTTATTGATAATGATGATTAGTGTAATGAATTCTCACACAAAGTTGAAACAGACATCCGGAGCAGAGTTTCACATACAAGTGTAGGAGTCACAAAAAAATGGAAGGGAATTGGTATATATAAAAAGAATACATTTGTTAAATTGTTTAATCTTGGAAGGTGTCATTTAATCGAGACCAAAAGGAAAACCAATCTAATGGGCACGATTGATGTTTTGGTACGATCCGACATCAAAATCGCACGTTTTACCACAGAAATTAAGGCAAACACAAATATTTTCTTCAATAATCCAAACAACTCAACAAGAATACAAAAGATAAGCGCCAACAACTCAAGAGGTAGACGATCTCTCCCAATTCTACAATTCGAGAGGTAGGAAATCTTTCACAAACCCTAAACCTAAGACTAACAATCCAATCTCAAACATCCCCCCTAACCCTAGACATACCAAGCAAACTTTGGCCGTTAGATTTGTAAATAAACAAGAATTGGGAGGTATATATGTAAATGCCCCTTTATATTATAATATCAAGTCCGACGCTTATCAAAATCATATATTTTTAACAATAGAAGCGCCGCGTGTCAGTGTCTGTGTCCCCGTGTCCATGTCAATGCATCATAGAACACAATTCTAGATTCAACACTTATGCTTGTGCTATGCAGGTTTTGACTATTTTAATCCTGGATGTGAACAATAAAATTTTTGTCCTTAAACAAACATAGTGTTGGTGATAGAAACTTTTTTTTAGCTCAATTCTTAGACTTACAAGCAAGCAAACCACACAAAATTTCCATAACATTAAAAACAGTAAAATGTATCAAGCAATGATAAGCTTAAGTAGAAGGTACGGAACTATAGATTCCATAAGCAAAATACCAAGTTTAATTGTTTTCATTCTCCATCACTCATCAACAGTAGAAGGTACGGCTATTTACCTATAGTAGCTCTGAAGCATAAGTTAATCATAACCAAGTACAATGAATATACAAATCCGGATACTGATTCTGTGGGTTAATAATAGAATCTTATGAGCAATAAACATTGCTCAACCACAAAAGTAACGGGAAAAAATTAATTCATCTCCATGCATACTCCCAAGCAATAGAAATTGCTCCTAAAAACTTCCACATTTAGAAAACCGGTAAACAAGCAAACATTTCTAAACTAAAAACAAGGACAAAATTAGCATTATCAATGTAAGCAATACTGACTTACCCCTTCGGGTATACTTTCTATGTGTCCCATCTTCATCATCTGCATAATAAGAAACTTCAGAGCTCAGCCGTTCAACATTGTGACTTCCTTTTCGTGTAGTGGCACCAGGCTGTATAATGTTCAAAGACAAGAAATAAACTAAGCAGAACAGGGGTTGGTACAAGAGCATACATGCAGAAGTGATATAAAAGCATAGAACAAATGATAACAGAAAATCTATAACTTACAGTTGTAGCATTCTTGCTTTTGATAAAATTGGGATCTTGATCCGATAAGAAATGGTTTTTTGCTAAGCTAGGGTCCTCTATTTCCACAATATCTATTTCAGAATGCTTCAGAGATAGCAATCCACCAGAAGAGGAGGTTACACTTTTATCTTTAACATAATCAAATGAACTGGAACTGCCCTTCTCTCCATCCTCAGAAGCGGATATGTGAATAAGAGGATCTGAAGCAAAAGCAGGAGGTGCAGCACGGAGCTCTGATGGAGGTAATGACACAAGGTAATTTCCAAATATATTTTTCTCAAGGCCACTCTGAAATAATTGATGAATAAATTCATAATGAACTGAAATGTGAAATTTATGAATTGCTAATATGGGACAAGTAGCAACTTAAGATAGAAATAGTGGACAGAGAAAAACAGGCAAAAAACAGAAATAAAAAAATAACCTAAGTATATAAGAAGCCATACAGCAAAAACTACCTGAAATGCCTGTCAGCAGCAAGAACTGTCTAATCTCATGCTGTTCAATATGATATATTTGAACCAATTCGCCAAAAATACTTCTCATTTAAAACTTTTACATTTTAAGAGTTCAAGATATCAATGTTAATTCGGTTCATTTAGTAAGGCAGTAATCCAAATTTTGTCTTTGCTAATTCTTCTCATAAGGAGCTGACAGCTTATAACAATTTATATACTTGAGACAAAAAAAATCAAAAAGGCACACATTAAAAATAATTACTAGATCAGAACAAATAGATTTATTTTTAGACATACTAAAAAAATAAGGTTTTTTTTCCTGGCGCCCTTGTTTTTTACCGAATTTAAAATCTCCAAGGTGGCAGGAACCAGAATAAAAAACTTGTGTTGGATACTAGGACATCACTACAAAAGCTAGAAAGGAATATATCTTGCAAGTAGCATAATCAATAGATTCACATGTCATTCCTAGAGCAATGAGAGGCCAAAATTATCATTATAATAAAATTTTAAGTTGCACCAATACTTAGCCAAATTTTCAAAACAAGAGGTAAGCCAACTGTTCAGACGGTGTAATTGGTAATTCAATGATTAGACATGATCAGCCTATTGATATTGGGACTTAACCATACACCGAAAACAGTAAGGATTGAAAAGATGAGATGACTTTCAGCAGACATTCATAATATAAATACGTCATTTTTTTTTTCCTTTGGCTGATCTATCAGTTCATCCGTGCACAACCTTTGACCAAAGAAATGGGAGTGCCTGAAGCAGGATAATTATGTAAAGATGATTTCATAAAAAATTGTCATTAGATGAACTTCATTCATTAGGAGAAAAAGTAGGCAGAACTATTAGTTCAATCATTCGATGAGCTCGAATCAAGCTTACCTGAATAATCAAGATTTTTCACAATTAGATGGGAAATTCACAATTATGATCATCCAATGAAGATTTGTTAAAATCAAGCTTACCTGAACAATTGCTTCCTTCAGTTTCGTGTGCAAGCAAGATCCAGTATCTTTAATGTTTTTAGGTGGCCAAATCTGCACACAGTACAAAAGTAATCCATTATAAAATTAGTAAACAGCCAAAGTCACTGTAACAAAACTGTCACCATTTTGTTCGCATCTAAGATAAATTTTTTCAATAAAAAAAAAAATCATAATTTCAACATTCAAGCAACAAGATGGGACAGAAAATGAAAGGCAGCTGTTTACTTTATACTGAAGTAACTAGTTTTGTTTCATTCACCATTGCCAATCTATTTTAGGCATCACTTTGCGAACCTCTTTTCTTTGATTACCCTCTCAGATAGTAGGTTCCAATAAAACTAATTGCCAAGCTTTCTAATGAATCCAATATAAGAATGATATAACCAAGCTTAAGAAAAAGTTATTAAAAAATTAATTATAAAAAATTTTCAAATAATTTAATTAAGCAGAAAATATTGGCATGATTCTGCATCCCTTGCAGCCTACAGAATTTGCTCCAATCTTTTCCCCCTTTTCTGGACCAACAAACTAGGGGACAAGAAGAGAACAAATTTGTGCTGATAACTGGAAAGAAGAAACTACAACTGCTGCATGCAGGCATACTCAAGATAACACATTGATAGGCAGAACTAACAAATTAAACAAACAAGAGTTCATGTGAGTACATTAACATAAATTTCAATTAAAAATAAGTTAGCTTGATTGGGCTGGGTGCGTGAGTTTGCATCTGTGTGAGGGAAAAACGGGTTAGCTTGCTCAGGTTGAAGCTGAGCTGATTCTGGGATCAGAATTGAGACAAAAGCATCCCAGAACAGGCCTGAGCTCAATCTACTTGAGCAACCGACCTATAAAAAAGGTTAAAAAAATGAATTGAACCAAAATTAACTAATTTTCCATGTGTAAAGGCTGGAGTTTGTCAGAGTTCGACCATAAGAACATTTCATATTTCACCATTTCATGTAAAGTAACACAGTAGTTATCATAACAAAAATGAATCCCCATACTACAGAAGAGATGAGGTTAAATAGGATGGTAATTTAAATTGAACTGAGGTAAGGGTAGCTTTCCCTTGTTTTCAAATGAAATTTCACATGTAAATACAAGGCTAAGCATCGACGGCATATCAAAAAAGAATTTGATTTGCTTCATGCTGATAAATTATAAAACACGATCAAACCAAAGAATGGTTAGAAAAAATTGAAACATAAAAAAGAATAATGAGAGCTTACAGGAGATGAGCATTGAGGGCAAACATATCCTGCTGGTGCAGTTTGAGGTGGGAAGCTTTGAATATGTAACACCAAACAGTTGGTATGCATAACGTCTACAATGGCAAAAACAAAGAAGGTAAAAAATAGTAAGGCAAAAGTGCTTCTGAATAAAATGTTTGTCATGCATATATAAATTTTGCAAATAGGAAAAAAACAATCACAAATAACTTTTTTTTTGCATACGTAAGCAACCCAATCGAGTAATTTCACTTCCAGCTTCAAGCTCTGCTTGGCACCGAGGACAACTAGGAGGCCAATCATAGTCTCCATTAACTACCCAATCAGAGTATTTTTGGACCTAGAAAATCAAGATGCGTCAATTTTCTAATCAAAGACCTAAAATGTACGGAATCACATTATATTAAGTGAAGGGAAGATTACATCCATGATAAGCACATTTATGATAATAAAAAAGAAATAATAATGTATATTTGGAAGGTATTTGTACGTTGATGCACTCTCCACATGAAGGTGATAATTACACCATACAAGAAAAAAATGGTAATGTGTGAATCACCATTCCTAACATGAATTAAGCAGATATATGAAATCATAATGAAAATATAAGAAAGTAATATCCAAAAACAACCTCGTTACCTATTTGTATATAGCCAAATTAGTCCCTCAAATACATAAAATTGATCTCAAATGGTCTCTCAAAAAAAAAAAAAGACAAAAATTGGGATAAGACAAAAATTGGGATACCAAATTGGGATACCAAATTGATCCCAAAAAATCCCTCAACACGAAATTGATCCTAATTAAGTGCATCGGGGACTACACTGAGATAAATTTTATATATTCGATCAACTAAATTGGAGAAATATGATACCTTGATACTAAAATGACCACGTATAATTAGTCAAGAGACAACTGTGGGTCTTTATTCTATAATAAAGCATTCATCAGAAGTGCAGATTTCGTATTTTTATAAGAAAATCTAATATAAGAAAATCTAGTACCATTGAAGAAATAAGCTATCTAAGCATGGAGTAAATTTTATTTTAGTAATTTTCTCAAATTTTATGAATTTTAGTTTTATAATTTTCCTTTGAATCATACATTCATACCTATGATGCCTTTATGAGAATGGGTTGTGCTATCTAATTTTGCTTGTGAATATGGATTCACTTTTTTTTTTAGTTTTTTCTTTTTTTTTAATCATGTCTATGATAATTCTTATGAGAATAAGTGTTTTTCCTTTCTAATCTTCATTGTTATCGGCCATGAGTTTGGATTCAATTCACTGCTGGTTCAGCTTCCCTAATCCTTGGTCATATTTACGGGTTTGTTCCAGCTTTGTTGGTTCAATGCCTATTATGGGTATGTAACTTGCAATCTTTTATTATGAGAATCCAGGCACAATTGCTGTCCAAGGTTTGTGATTCCACGGTACTCTATTATGAAATTTCTAACAATCTACCAACTCTATCAACAAAGTTTTTAATTGAAATTTATGGTTGGATCTATAATTATGAATATTTTTTTTTGGAGCATGTTAAAATATTCCATTGCATATTTTATTTTGATTATCATTTTGCTCGTGTGGCATCAATGTAATTCTTTATAACAAGTTGCTGATAAAAACTGCAGATTTTCAAGGGTACTTACTTCCTTATACTTTATATGGCTCAAGTTGTTATAATGATATTACCTTTTATTTCCTCCATTTATATTATTGAATTTGGATTCTGAATTTTTTTTTTAATTAGGGTGTTAGTTTCTAATCAAACTTAACTCATTTATAATCCTGAATGTTTATATAATATTTACATTAGATAACCGATAAATTATCACTTGTATAAAATACTTGATTAAATTAATAGTTTTTGAACAAAAAATTTGACTTGTGTTTGTGAGATTATACTTGTCATCCAAGATCTATATTAAGAAACCATAAACCCAAAAAAGTCCTTTATACTATTGGTATCAAAGCTCATAGATGTGTAAACAAGTTAACTAGAAGTGACGTTCAAAGTTAGGGTTTAACAAAACATCAAAGAGATGTGATTTTCATAAATTGAAAATTCAATTAGCAAAATAAACATAGTAAAATGAGTTTGGGATATAAAACATGTCATTGGTTGAATAGGAAAAAGAAAATAAGTGAGGATATACATATCGAGAGTGAATATTAAAACTTTAAAAATTACTCAATTTTAATCCATAGGTAGTTGAACCTGATCATAATGATGAAACTGTTCATTGGAATGTTAAAATAATTAGGAAATAAAATTCATTGCATGAGAAACAATCAAGATGGACTTTACAAGGTGCATGCTTCTGAAACTTAGTAATCATATTAGTAAAGCAACTTACATAAATGATGAAAATAATTAAAAAATTAAATTTGAGGCATCCACATATAATTGGAATTTATATCTTAATTTTTTTTCTTACTACCATATGGATATGAATGAAATCATTGAACATTCAAGTAAAAGTTAAGGATTTGCTGCTGATTGTGGCAAAACATAGGGAAA
>NW_018164675.1:353885-369269 GCF_001263595.1 Phalaenopsis equestris
GGGAAAGATTGGATAGAAAAGTTAAAAATCCTAAGTTAGAAATAAAATCATTGCTTAAAAAATAACCACTACTATTATATCTTGATCGACTAATTGACGACTTGAATGCATTAAAAATTGTCATAGAATCTACAAACAGTTTGAAGTGTTATTAATATTTAGACATAATTGAAAATTGTAAAACAATACTTTCTAGGTTTACATCCATGGTCTGACAATGAGAAAGAAATGAAAAATTGAAACATGCTCTCACAAGAGCATACTTTCAAAGTTGCCATATATTTTGAACGCATGTTAAAATTTCCTGTCAATAAGAGAATTACTGCATAACTAGAAATATATCCTTTCATCAAAATCATCAAACTCATTTCTTAACTCACTACATCTAACGGGGACTCCAACTAGCAAACACAATAAAGGCAAATCTATTGCCACTATGTCTGGTCCTAAAATTCCAACAAAAACATGTTCTAAATTTTAGCATACGACACCATACAAGTGAATTATCTGGTAGATATTTACTTATTGATGTTGAAGAAGCGAACAATGAAATTGAAAAGATAGATGAGATGATGTTCAAGATTTTAACAACGAAATAAGTGATTTTAAAGAAGAATTTCGTTAGATGTTATGTAATACAGCATTACAACACTTAAAATTATTGGAAAAGAACTTTCATATTTCGAACTTATTTTATAAATGATGACAAACTCTGCAACCATATTATACATAGTGGGAGTTATATGATTATCATAACTTAAGAGAATGATCACACAAATTTGAAAACTGAATTTCATCCGAAAACATATAAAATAGTATGGCCAGACAGGACAAGATTAAAGTGAGACAAAGATGTTTAGTTCTGGTTTAACTTTCTTGATATTTATGGCAATTAAATTCTTGTGAAGTTGCCTATGGATGCAGTGCACATTATCAAGGGAGGTCTTGGTTATATGATTCAAAAGTACCTCATTAAGAAAATTCTAATACGTCGGCTAAAAAGCAATAAGAGGAGAGAATTTTTAAGGCCAACTTAGACTAAAAAAAATTTTATTATATATCAAAAGAATCAAGTAACCCTATGAACTAAAGATATTGCACTAAGTATTTTGAGCCAGTGGCTCTAAAAATGAGAGTTGTAAAAAAGGATTCATTAATGCTTTGGCCACTATAGAAATAAAAGAAAATATAGCTTAAAATGCATGTATACCTAAGGTAGTTAGTCAAGTACAATATAAGGGATATATATTAAGGAACTTCTGATGAATTACAATTTCCTGGTTGAATGTAATTCTTTCAGGTCTATGGCAAATAGAGATTATAGCACCTCGAGTAAAATTATCTCTTTGTGCTAGTGCAAGGCCTGAACTTATATTTGGTGGCCCGTCTCCCTTGCTCTGTTGCTACTATTAAATTCAATTATTGATTTACTTGTATTGATTATTGTCAAACTAGATACAATCTAACTTTTTTATTATGAGTTAGTTTCCAATTGATCAACTAACAATTTATTATCCTGAATTTATATGCAGGATTTGTGCTTAGGCGACTATAGAAGAATCATTTATGCAGATTTTATATATTTATGTGTTTCAGATAAAGGGAACTATCAAGTATTTAGACTAAAAATTTGTGAAGGAACATTTTGACTTTTTTAATGAAATTATGCTCATCATTCTTAACTGCATTAGAAAACCCTTACACTACCTCCGAGATAAAACGTCTAAAATTGTCTCATACGTAAAGAACTAATTAAAGCACATCACATGACTTGGCACAAGTCAAAAGCACGCCCTCCTAAACTAACCATGTTTTAATATAAAATTAGTGTAAGTAATTATTGTACCATTGTGAATTCATGAAGTGACTACTTATAATCGACCATTAGATGATCCGATTAGGAGAGTAGATGTTTTAAATTCGACTTGTGTTAAGAAAGGCAGAGGTAGACCTAGGAAGACTTGGGCTTATTGTATTAAAAATGATCTTAATTTACTAGAACTAAATGAAAATATGACCCTTAATAGGACGCAATGGAGAAAAAGGATTCTTGTAGCCGACCCCACGTAGTGGGATTAAGGCTTTGTTGTTGTTGTTGTTGTTGTTGAAACTTTCCAGTACAAGGAGGCTGTTTCAAGATGCTATCCTGAGTTGCATACCTTTAAAGCCGTAAGAAAAATATATAACATGAAAATCACCTCACAAAGACAATGGAGAAATAATATGATAGAAACTTCAACAGAAATTAGGGCAAACAAAATATTTTATTTCACCAACACCAAACAAAACAACCTGAATACATAAAGATAAGCATCTACAATTCGAGAGGTAGATGATCTCTCCTAAACCCTAACCATAACCCTAACACCTACAAATGAGAGGCAAGCAATCTCTCCCAAAAACCTGACCCTAAGATTCAAGCAACAATCACACATGCATACCTTAACCAAAACCTATTAAACCATATTATACCTCATAATAATAACTAACAAAAGACTAAATTGCCTCATTAGCATTGAACCTAAAATAAGTCTTAAAATTATTTGGCAGATTCAGCGCGGCAGAGAGCGTTGTAGGTATTGATCTAGAATTTAACCCTGATAACAAGCTTTGATATAAATATGAAATTTTATGTACCCTTGCTATTAAGTTCAAGAAAAACCTAAGATTTGATATAAAATGTCCATCTATACTAACAGACTGCTTAACTATTTTAGATCCCCAAATTAACTATTCTAGCATCATTACTCAGCCTTTATCTTGTACAATCACCCGCTAGATTTGGATTCTTTTAACTACCAACACAATTGTTATCTTTATCCTTCCTTGTACCAAATAGACATGGAATTCCACTATGCATCATGGGTCGAGAAGAGATAATTTCCCTAAAAATTAATACAAAATATGTAGAAGGAATTAAGTCAAGCAATGAAACTACCAAAGTAAGAAATCCAGGCTTCAAACTAATATAAGAGATAAGTTCCCCAAAAATTTAAGTACGACATCCCCTAAATTAGTTTGGGCACTTGTACTACACTCAAATAAATTAAACATCCAAGTTGAATTTTGTGAGCAAAGAATAGTGATTTTGAGCAATGGAAATATCACATTCATAAATAAATCATTGATAAAAAATAGTTAAAACATGAAAAAGTCTAGATATCATTTATGCTAATAAGGAAAAATAATCTTATTGAAACAAAATCATGCAATTTGGTGTCATTGGGAATCACATGCAAAAAAACCTAACTAACAATAGAAACGTCGCAAGAGGAAGGTCCATATTATAGAGATATCATAAGAAGAGAAATGGCACAACAGTTGTGAATGAAAAACTTGCTACAATATCACATCACAAAGGGCATAATGTCTCGAATGGATTTAACGTTTTCATGGTACTCCATATTGGCACACTCATTCCAAAATTCCAGATACATCCCAGCAAGGCAAGAGAGAGGGAACAAATAGAATAAATAAATCTAAGGAAACTATTGGCCCTTTTAAATTTAACTGATGTGGAGATGTTTTCACTTAACAAATTGGTGAAGCAAAAGAGTAAATCAATAGGACTTATAAGGTGAAAGACAGTTGAGTTGAGCATTTCTCGTAGGACTGAAAGCCCAAAGTACTCTGTGATGGTTGACCACAGCTGACCAGAAGAACTGAGGGCAGCACTCTTCAACCAAAGTGCATCCCTGGTAAAAAAGTGTGGTATATGTTCTTCAAACTTCACATCATGCCCAATGAAGGCAACATGGAAGAAAATGAATTAGCAGCATATAAGAAAACAGAAGATGAAAATATCCCCTCACTAACCAAGCACTCATAATCCGGCAAACTAAACGTTATTCGGATAAAACTAACAGTTTCCATAGACTGAGAGCAATATAATTAAGCACATAAAAAGCATCACTAGATGAAGAACTTACCACACATATTTCGTGCTCGGGAAAGCAAATGCATTCCCCGCATACAGGAACCTTGTGCACGAAGCAATAAATCCGAGTTGCCTGAAATCCAGAGCATCCACATCCATTAGTAATCACTCAAATCCAGCAAACTACATTCAGCCAAATAAAAAAAAAATGAAAATTTCCTGAACCAACGCTTCACGATCCCTCCATGTGAAGTAAACCTCAAGAAGAGTTCAATTTCACCCAATCACCCAGGCAAAGACCCAACGAAGAAACTCCATAGACTACAAAGCAGAGCCGTTCAATCTACGATAGAAAGCACCAATCCCTTATTTCCCGAGGTCGGCAATTGTAGAGATCCACCAAAATTCGAATGCGATTTCCAAATCAAACGCATACATCTTAGTGAAGAATAATCTAAAGGCGTGCTTTCCAGTGACGAGGTCCGTGGATAGGATGCCTCAAAGACTACAAGAGAAAGAAGGCTAGAGAATCAGACGATCGAAAGTACCTTGCGGCATTTGCAAACCACCATGGCGCATCAAATCGAAATGACTGAAGCTGTGTAAGAGCAAGAGAGAGATCTGAAGACCAACAAGCAGCGGAATGTCGGGGATTGAGCACGGGAAAGACAAGGGACGAATTCAGTTTTGAGGTGCACCGAGCTCACGGGCAAGACAGATCTCAGCCGTCCGTGTTGGCCGGGACAGATGCTACAAGGCCCCCAAAATTCATTTGAGTGTTGGTTCTTATCAACATCAAGACTAAATAAGCCTAGAAACGAGTCAAAATTTTCGATCAAACTTTTTTCGAGTCGATCTAAACTGTTTGAAATTGGATTGTTAACAACCCTATTGATGTTTGGGTTGTGACTTTAACGAATTTCGCTTGAAGATCGCTAATCACTCAAAAAATGTTCTGAATTTTGATTCTAAAACAATTTATTTAAAGTTTTAAACATATAGAGGTATATAATAATTCATTTTCAAGTTAAAGATGTGGTCGGGGAAGGAGAATAATATGAAGGTCAATACAACTAATTTCATCATTCGTCTGAAGATTAATGATGATGTAATGTAAGCACAAGGAGATGATGGTCCATCTCTTTAGGATATGTGTATGGATAGTGTGAAGTTAACATATTATCAAATGAGAAGAAGAAAAGCTAAGAATCTTAGAAATCATTTAAGCAAGAAGTATAAGTTTATGACTTCATTACCTATTCCTCCAATTAAAGACAAGTAATTGTCTTTCTTCAAGGGTTGGATGCCAGGATTAAAAGACAAATTTAAAGAGAGAGACAGAGAAATAAGAGTGGTTAGTAAAAGCATAATATGATTTCAAGTGGTGAATACGCTTATGAGACGATTAGATGGTGTGTACGTATGTAGTATAATAGCCTATGGATAACCTAAGTTTTTTACTATACTATAAATTGCTCATTCTAATTTTAACAATTTCTATGACATGGATTCTTTGTGTTACTTAACAAAGAATCAAATATGATGCATCTCGAGACCTATGGATCAGATACGATTTGTTGAGTTTTGATGAGCCCGATCCACAGCCTCTAATTAGTAGTTTTGCATCTATAGAATGTATTTAATGTATTTAAATACATGTATTTCTTTCCCCGATTATGCTATCCTATCTTCATCTTCTGAATTTGCTAATTAAGGAAAATAATATTACTTCTAGAGCTGCCAAAAAGGCTTGTTGTTCGAGAACAGCTCGTGTTCGTCTCGTTAAGAAGCTCGTGATATGCCCGTTCACTAAGTTAAGGAGTCAAATACGAACAACACGAACCAATATTTGTTCCTTCATGTTCGACTCGTTTTGGCTCAAAATACTACTAATCAATTTTACATATATATACATATATATATATACACACACACACACCACTTATCTATGCATGAAAAAGTGTATTTCAGTTTTTAAAAGCTAACAATGGCAGTACTTTTGATGTAATGTGAAAGATTTAGGTGGCATAAATGTAAAAAGTATAAGTTTAGGTATTAGATATGTAAATATATAGGTGGTGGGTATATAATATGATGTTTTATCTACAAAGCATAAATGAAGCGCCTAAACATACAATGTTCCAGCAAAATAGGTGCTGAGATGACTCTGATCGCCGGGCATGAGCCTTGCGAGCCCAAAATCAGCAATTTTTGGCCTGAAATTGCTCACTCATGTTCGGCTCGTTTACACCCCTAATTACTTTCTGTTATTTTTGCTTGGCCCGAAATCTCGCTCTCCCGCCTTCCTCATGAATTTCACGAATTATAAAGCTGACGACATTATTGTGTCGAATTGTAGGACTTACTGTTCATTGGTTTTTTGTTTCTTCCTCTCGGTGCTTTAGCTTACGGAAGAAGAGCAATGTTGCATCGCAAAGTAAGGCTTCTCCTCCCTTTTGTTGCGGATTCTCCTTTGGTGGCTCACGGTTAGAGATAGAGTGAGACGAAGAGGAGAGACAGAGGAGAGAGACATATTTCTTGTTTTTCGAGGCGATCGAAGGTGTAATCTTTAATGCAATAGAATCCTTTGAAACTCCCGTGGACATAGGCAATTTGTCAAACTACATAAATCTGTGTGTTTTTCTATTTACGATTTTTCTTGTTCCAATTTTTCATTTTATTTTCGTTGTTTTTCACAACAATTGGCATCAAAACCAAGGTTCAGATCTGATGGAAAAGAGTGGCTGCATAAGAAGTAAAGGTATCAGGGATCGAGAAGTTTGAAGACACGAATTTTGGTTACTGGAAGATGCGAATAGAGGACTATCTCTATGACAAGAAACTTCATCTTCCACTATTGGGAAAGTGAGCAGAAAAGATGGATGAGGATGAATGAAATCCATTGGATCAGCAAGTTCTGGAGGTTATTTGATTAACTGTCGAGATCCATTGCACTTAAGTTATCAAGGAAATGACAACTGTAGAACTCATAGCTACTTTGTCAAGTATGTATGAAAAGTCATCAGTGAACAACAATATGCGTCAGATGAAAAAGTTATTCAACTTAAAGATGGAGGATGGTACGGTTGTTGGACAACATCTGAATAATTTTAACATTATCACAAATGAATTATTATTTTTTCAAATTAAATTTGATGATGAGATACATGCACTGATATTGTTGGCTTCACTGTCAAATAGTTGGGAAGCTATGAGGATGGTTGTTAGCAACTCTGAAGGGAAATCTAAGTTGAAATATGATGATATTTGTGATTTGATTTTGGCTGAGGAGATGCACAAGAAAGATTCTGGCAATACCTTAGGTTCGAGTTCAACACTGAATATTTATTCTAAAGGAAGATCATAGAACAGGAACTCAAACAGAGGAATATCCAGATCAAAGCATAAAGGCAAGAGGAAATCAAAGTCTGGTCAGTAAGCAATTTGTTGGAATGTGGCAAAACTGACCACATAAAGAAGAACTGCAAAAATATGAAGATGATAAAGAATGTCAGTGTTTATATTGTAATTGAAGGAGCACATGATGCATTATTGCTTGCACTTGACGGTTTTGTTGAGGACTAGATACTGAATTATGGGGCTTCCTTTCATACATCTTCCTACTGGGAGTTAAATGTGAAATTATGTTGCAGGTGGCTTTGGGAATGTATATCTGGCTGATGGAAAACCATTGAACGTGGTGGGGATGAGAGACGTTGACATTGCACTCCCTAACAAGAGCAAATGAATTTTACAAAAGGTTAGGCACATTCTCGAGTTAAAGAAAAATTTTATTTTTTTTGGGCAGTTTGATGAGTGTGGTCATTCAGTAATATTCTCAGATGGCACCTGGAAGGTCACAAAGGTACTGGCTCAGGGTAAGAAAACTGGTACACTATATATGTCTATTGGTTCAATTAACAGTATTGATATTACCGTTGCAGAGAGCACATCAGATTTGTGGCATTACAATCTTGACCACATGACTCAGAGGGGTATGAAAGAACAGTATAAAGGCAAACCACTAGAACTGAAGTCAATTTATCTCAACACGTGTGAGAGTTACATTATGAGGAAACATAAGAAATACAGTTTCTTGTAAAGAGGCAGAGTGCTAAAGGCAGAAAAACTGAAACTTGTACACACATATGTATGGGGACCTTCTCTAGTGGCATCTTTTGAAGGACCCGGTTACTATGTTGTGTTCATTGATGACCACAAAAGGAATGTCTAAATTTATTTCCTGAAGCATAAATATGATGTTTTTAATATTTTTAAAACTTGGAAGGCCATGATTGAGACAGAGATATACTTGAAACTGAAATGTTTGAGGTCTGATAATAGTGGTGAGTACATTGATGGTGGGTTCAAAGAGTAATGTGCAACTCAGGCTATCAGAGTGGAGAGATCATTCCTGGCACACCACAGCAAAATGAAGTTGCAGAATGTATAAAAAGGACCATAAATGAGCGGGCTAGAAGCATGAGATTGCACGTCAGACTACTACCAACTTTCTGTGCAGATGCAATCAACACTGCAGTTTAATTGATCAACATGGGGTCATTTGTTCTATTGTATTATGAATTGCCTGAGGAGGTCTGCAACGAGAAAGAAGTCAAATTTTCCCACCTTAAAACTTTTGGCTATCTATCTTATCTTCTTATTAATATTAATGCTCGCAGCAAACTTAAGGCTAAGCAAAAGAAATGTTATTTCATTGGCTATGAAAACGATGCATGCAGTTATCGTTTCTAGGATGATTAGGATCGGAATATCATAAGAAGTGGGATTTTGCTTTTTAATGAGAAGATTATGTACAATGAAAAGTTTAGAACAATTTCTTAAGTAGCTCTCCAGGAATCCGAGATGGTGAGGTTTGATGATCTACCAGAGGTCACAGTGTAGGGCAGAGATGGAAGTGATAAAGAGAGTAGGTCTGGTAAACTCATTCTTATCATTCCGTAGTGACTTTTAGAGTCGTCCACCCTTACAGCTACAGTTCGCAGGTCAGTCGAGAATAGACGTTCTCCTCAACATTACTACCAAGCTTGAACTACATTCTGCTAACAGACGGTGAAGAATCACAGAGTTATGAAAAAACCTTGCAATATGAAAATTCGAGCAAGTGGGGGCTGGCCATGAAAAATGAGATGAGTTCTTTACTAGAAAATCAGACATGAGAGTTAACAGAATTTCCACCAATGAAGAAGGAATTGCACAACAAGTGGATGTACCGGGTGAAAACTGAGCATGATGGCAGTAAGAGGTACAAGGCTAGACTTATTGTAAAAGACTTTCAACAAAGGTAGGGCATCGATTACTCTGAGATATTTTCTCCGATGATGACGCTCTATGATTGCTACCGAAGATCCATTCCTTGAGCACTTAGATGTGAAGATAACCTTTCTTCATGGAGATCTTAAAGAAGGCATCTACATGCACCAACCTGAGGAGTTTATGGTACAGGGAAAGGAAGATTCAGTTTGCAGACTGAAGAAGAGCCTGTTTGATCTGAAGCAAGCTCCTAGACAGTGGTACAAGAAATTTGATAATTTTATGCACAATGTACGGTACACGAGATGTCATGCAGATCGTTGTTGTTATACCGTCCATTTTGACAATTCATACATTATTCTATTGTTGTATGTGGATGACATGCTATTTATAGGAGCTAGTATTGATGAGATTAATAATCTAAAAAGTAGATGTCATAGCACTTTAAAATGAAAGATTTGGGAGTTGCAAAGCAAATCCTTGTCATGAGGATTATCAGAGAAAGAGTTAGAGGCAAGTTGAGACTCTCATAGGTTGAGTATGTGAAAAAGGCACTCAACATGTTCAATATGGACAAAGCAAAGTCAGTTGGCATATCTTAGGGTAGTCACTTCAGACTCGGCAAAAATCAGCCACCAAATCAGAGGATAAAGGAGACCACATGAGTAAAGTTCCCTTTGATTTAGCTATTGGTTCACTTATGCATGTTATGGTTTGCACAATACCGTATATTGCCCATGCAATGAGAGTTGTGAGCGGATACATGAGTAACCCAGGAAAGGAACATTGGGAAGCAGAGAAGTGGATCATGAGGTACCTAAAAAGCTCCTCAGACAGTTGTCTGTGTTTCTCAGGAAAGAGTTTAGAGGTACTGGGCTACATTGATACTGATCTAGCTGGAGACATTGACAGCAGAAGTAGTATGAGGTATGTTTATACATTTGGTGGCACTGGAGTATCATGAGGTTCTAACCTATAGAAAATAATTTCTTTGTCTACTATAGAAGCCAAGTATGTTGCAATGTTAGATGATGCAAAAGAGATAATATGGCTACAATGCTTCTTGGAGGAATTGGGTAAGAAGAATCAGAGGGGCACTCTCTACACTGATATTCAGAGCGACATATTCCTTGTCAAGAACTCAGCATTTCAATACAGAACCAAGCACATTCAGATCAGGTACAACTTCATACAATCGTTATTAGATGACGGGCATTTGTTACTTGAGAAGATTAATGGAAGAAAAAACTTGCTGATATTTTGACTAAAGGTGTTACACTTGAGAAACTGAAGTTGTGCTCAAATTCAATTGGTCTTCTATTAGAAGACAGAGACTTTGAGTTGCAGAGGTGGAAAATACCACATTTGAGAAAAAGGACGACGCAGCAAGTGGATGATGCAATCAGTGTCTCATTCTTCAAGTGGGAGAATTGTTGAGTTTTGTGGAGCACGGTCCACTACCACTAATTGGTAGTTTTCACATTTATGAAATGTATTTAAATGTATTTAAATACATGCATTTCTTCCTTGATTCTGCTCTCCCGCCTTCCTCTTATGAATTCGTGAATTAAGACAAGTAATATTAATTCCCTATTATTTTTTTCTTGGCCCGAAATCTTGATCTCCCACCTTCCTCATGAATTTTGCGAATTATAAAGCTGACGGCTTTGATGGGTTGAATTGGAGGACTTACTATTCATTGGTATTTCTATTTCTTCCTCTCGGTGCTTTTGCTTATGGAAGAAGTGCAAGGTTGCATCGCAAAGCAAGGCTTCTCCTCCCTTTTGTTGCAGGTTCTCCTTTGGTGGCTCACAGTTAGAGATAGAGTGAGAAGGAGAGGAGAGAGAGAGAGTCATATTTCTTATATGTCGAGGCGATCGACGATGTAATCTTTAAAGCAATAAATACCTTTGCAATTCTCGTGGATGTAGGCAATTTGTCGAACAACATAAATTTGTGTTTTTTTTGTGATTTTCTTGTTTCAATTTTTTGCTTTATTGACGCCGTTCTTTCACAACAATATGTTTCATTTATTATTTAATTGCTTTTCTCCATTGTATATAAAAAAGGAGTCAAACGGAGATAGATAGGAGTTTTTTTTCCCGGGACGCCCCCTCCCTCCCTCTCTCTCTCTAAAAAATCTTATAACTAAGAAAACCTCTGAAGGGCCTGAAATTTCCGGCTCAACGGACATAAGAGCTCAATATATTCTCTGAAGTTCCCTTTCAAGACTCGCACCCATCTCTATCTTTCTCTTTCTCTTATATTTTTTTATGAGATACAAACTCTTTACCTGGCTGTATCCACTCACAAATAACACGATCGATACCCAATGTCTCAAAATGATAAAATAATACGATATGCTTCATAATATATGTAACAAGTCAAATGTAAAAATTGTCTCTTGACTACTTAAATGTGGTCAAGAGCCTCTAAAAGTGTTAAATCATTGTATATATTCATTTAATCTCAAATACTCTCAAAGGAGGATTATTTTAACCTTCCTTAAAAATTTATAGGAATTAAACTAGCACATATTACCCCGAGTTTCTTGTAATCTATTTTTGAGTATACAATATAAATATGATAAACCTAAATATTATATTTACAAATACATAAGAATTGCAATGATAAACGTATGAAAATTCCACAACATATAAAAAATGGATGATTACATAGAGGGCACCCATAAGATTCATATTTACAAATCAAGCACCTCTTTTCGTCCATTTTTCAAATCATTATTTAAATATCAAAGATCATGATAAAATTGCAGCTAATGTTTTTCATTTTTTATCAAATTCACAATGATTTGATCTTGACATGCGTAAATATATCAACATACCTAATTAGTTAATAGCAATATTTCTTTATATATATATATATATATATATACATATAATTATCTCATAAAAAAATTCAAAACTCTGCAGGATAGTTCATCCACTTGAAGCACATGCGTTTATTGTCGCCTTTAAACTCCCCCGTAGTTATATATATTTCTCTCGAAAAGAGGGTCTAGCCCATTTGTACGATGACCACTATCGAAGAAGGCCTTCATGAAAAAAAAGGGCGTCATTAAAAGTACCACCCGATATTTACAACTTGGTCTTTTCATCCAGACACCAGGAGCCCACACATTACATTTTTTTCATGAAGACACCGGGAAAGGACGTTGTACGGTAGAAAATATGTTTCATTTACAATTTTATTACTTTTCCATTGTGCATAAAAAATGAGTTAAAAGGAGATAGAAAGGAGTTATTTTCCCAGGAAAACCCCCTCTCTCTAAAAAATTTTACAACTCAGAGAATCTTCGAAGGCTTTAATTTTCCAACTTAACAAAGATAAGAACTTAATATAGTCTCTTAGGTTTCATTTTAAGGCTCACATCCATCTCTATCTTTCTCTCTCTCTCTCTTTCATTTTCTCTATGAGATACAAACTCTTTATCGGGTTGTATCCACTCACAAACAATACGATCGAGACCCAATCTCTCAAAATAATACAACAACATGATATGCTTCAAAATATTTATAACGAGTAAAATGTCAAAATAGTCTCTTGACTACTTATATATGGCCAAGAACCTTTAAAAGTGTTTAATTAATCCCTATATTCATTTAATATCCGATACTCTCAACGGAGGATTATCTTAAACCCCCATTAACAGGAGAAAAAGTTATGTATGGAGCCGGTTAGCTCCAATCACAGCGTGTTGTTTTTTAAAGAAAAATTAACAGTGGAGTCCACTGACATACAACTTTTGCTTGGGTTTATGTATTTAATTGGAAACTTTGATAGTAAAATGGATCCCATAAATAATTAGGGACCATTTTGACACTTTTCTTTATTTATATAATTTTATAAGATATTTCTCATGTTGGTATATCTTATAAAAAGGCATATGAAAGGTTTTACCCAACACAATTATTCCTTTTTTTTTCACATAATAGTTACTATATGAAATTGGTTCAAATGCATTCCAATGTGAACCTTAGCTTGAAGCCTTATTAGGACATGAGTTGAATATGATTTGAATGTTATTCAAACTAGTTTTGAACATATTTGAAGAAAACTCCAAAAAGATTCAAGAAAATTGTTAACATATTAATAAGACTAAAACAAAATTTTGAATAAAGCATATTCAAATAATATTTGAGCAAGAATTGCAAGAAGGATTAAACTGAATGCTTAAATAAGAATTGAATAAAGTTCAAATAAAAACTCAAACAATATTTCCACTAAGATTCAAACATATTTGAAAAAAAGATCGAATGAAGTTTGAGCAAACTTCTAACCTATTTATATAATGTGTGGGAAAGCTTCTAACCTATTCACACTCATCATACCTAAAAGGATGTTGAATCCAAATCTGTCTGGTAGACCGTGCCCAAGAGATAGAGCGTTGAGATCAAGGAAAAGAGATTCAGAAGGGGGGGGGAGAGAGAGAGAGAGAGAGATAAGAGAGAAGAGGACTTGCACCGTCGGGGTGAATGAGGTGTTCGCAGACTCTTAGACTTATTTTATTCCATTAAATTGAGGTCCCTAAATACATTTCATAACCCTGTTATTTATAGAAGATAAGAGAGACAAAATGCAAAAATACATTACCAGTCTTGCTTTAAAGAGATGAGCAAAGGACATTCTAGTTCCCTTATTTTGTACAGTCAGATTACCACGAGTTCCGTGTAATCTATTTTTGAGTATACAATATAAATATGAAAAACCTAAATACTACATTTACAAATACTTAAGAATTGCAATAATACATATAAAAATCCCCAACATATAAAAAAAAATAGGTGATTACACAGAGGGCACCCATAACATTGTTATTTACAAATCAAGCGTCTTTTTTCATCCATTTTTCAAATTATTACTCAAATATCAAAGTTCATGATAAAATTCCATCCCATATTTTTCATTTATATCAATTTCACAATGATTTGATCTTGACACGCGCCTAAATATATAAACATATCTAATTCGTCAATAGCAATATTTTTTTATGATATATATATATATATAAATAAACTTCGGCATAAGCCGTTATCAGACATGATTTGGTGTGACATACCAAATCAAACTAGTATGAGGAGCTTTCTTGTAGGCATCTCATATTCATAACCAGCTATACCATGCAAAACATAATATTTGCAAAATTCAGGTCCGGGTGAGATTTTTCCTTAAGTACTCTTCCCTAGCCCCTTTCCTTTAATTCTTTTCACCCTTAGCCTAATAGGCCTCGTCATTCGTATCCGGGTGTCAAGGAAATAATTTCATTTTGGAGATGTCATTAAATCCATTACTGATCTATCAGTCACCCCAATGTCACTTAATAATTCTCTGAACCTCATTATTCTAAGGATCTTATCAGGAAATCTTTTGCGTCCTACCAAGCGCTGGGCGGCCACATGACCAGCCACCGGAAACCGATCGGCGATAATCGGGTCTTCTCCGGATCGCAGCCCGCTGCATCGTCGTCTTCTGATGGTGCCAAGGGGCATCAATGTCTGATCTGTTGGAAAACGTTCGCGACCGGACAGGCGCTTGGCGGGCACAAGCGTCGCCACTTTGACGGCACGATTGGAAGCGCGGTCGGCAAGGGATCGGCGGCGACGAGCGGTGTGTTTCGTGGATTTGATTTGAATTTGCCGCCGGTGATGGAGTTGGGGAGGCAGTGTTGGGGTTTAGAGGATGAGGAGGCGGTGCAGAGCCCTAATCCGGTTAAAAGGCCCCGCCTTTCTATTATTGCTTAGGTCTCAATTCTCTCTTCTTTCATGCTTCAATATGTGTACAAGTATTCTTTGATTTGTTGATTTGTGTTGTGTTGTTTTTACTTTTATTTGTAATGTACATAAGATATATGTTATAATACATTTAATTTGATTTATAAAAATGTGAGTTTGAGGATATGAGAAGGGAAAAGAGAAAGGAAAATGAGTCCTGCATGCGTATCGTAACCCTCCTATTTATAAAATATAAGAGGAACAAAGTACAAAATTACATTATTTGTCTTGCTTTAAAGAGATGAGCAAAGGACATTTTAATTCACTTATTTTGGACCATCGGATTATCTCGAGTTCCGTGTAAACTATTTTTGGGTGTACAATATAAATATGAAAAAACTTAAATATTACATTTATAAAGTCATAAAAATGGTAATGATACGAATTTGAAGCTACGAGGATATAAAAAAAGGGTGATTCCATAGAGGTCAGCCGTAACAT
>NW_018164675.1:373035-391612 GCF_001263595.1 Phalaenopsis equestris
TTTAGGTTATATATATATATATATATATATATATATAATTATCCCATAAAAAAAAAACTCAAAATCATATCCAGAATGAAATGGCTAGAAGGCTACTTCTTCCTGCACGATAAACATGTGCTCTTTATTGCGAAGTCCCCGCGTACTTCCCTCGCTCCGTAACTTCCCCCCATCACTGCTTAATACTCATCACCACGCTTTCCGCACACAACTTCTCCTTCTCCATATAAGCCCTTGCCCCCACTCTCTCATCCCACATCCCCCATGGCCATAGAAGCACAACAAACTTCGCCCCACTCCCAGCTACCCATGGAGGGCTTCCGTGGTTCCCAATCGGAGGAGGAATACCTCGCTCTATGCCTTCTCTCACTCGCCCGTCACGCATCCCCTGCTTTCTCTCATACCCCGCCCCCAACTCTCGATCACAAGTGCTCCCTTTGTGCTAAAGCTTTCGCGTCCTACCAAGCCCTGGGCGGCCACATGACCAGCCACCGGAAACCGATCGGCGACAATCGGCTCTTCTCCGGATCGCAGCCCGCTGCATCGTCGTCTTCTGATGGTGCCAAGGGGCATCAATGTCTGATCTGTTGGAAAACATTCGCGACCGGACAGGCGCTTGGCGGGCACAAGCGTCGCCACTTTGACGGCACGATTGGAAGCGCGGTCGGCAAGGGATCGGCGGCGACGAGCGGTGTGTTTCGTGGATTTGATTTGAATTTGCCGCCGGTGATGGAGTTGGGGAGGCAGTGTTGGGGTTTAGAGGATGAGGAGGCGGTGCAGAGCCCTAATCCGGTTAAAAGGCCCCGCCTTTCTATTATTGCTTAGGTCTCAATTCTCTCTTCTTTCATGCTTCAATATGTGTACAAGTATTCTTTGATTTGTTGATTTGTGTTGTGTTGTTTTTACTTTTATTTGTAATGTACATAAGATATATGTTATAATACATTTAATTTGATTTATAAAAATGTGAGTTTGAGGATATGAGAAGGGAAAAGAGAAAGGAAAATGAGTCCTGCATGCGTATCGTAACCCTCCTATTTATAAAATATAAGAGGAACAAAGTACAAAATTACATTATTTGTCTTGCTTTAAAGAGATGAGCAAAGGACATTTTAATTCACTTATTTTGGACCATCGGATTATCTCGAGTTCCGTGTAAACTATTTTTGGGTGTACAATATAAATATGAAAAAACTTAAATATTACATTTATAAAGTCATAAAAATGGTAATGATACGAATTTGAATCTACGAGTATATAAAAAAAGGGTGATTACATAGCGGTCAGCCATAACATTTCGATTTACAAATTAAGCTTGCCTTTTCATTCATTTTTTCTTCAAATTTTTACTCGAATATTAAAGTTTACAATAAAATCTCAACCCATATTTTTCATTTTTATCAAATTCACGATGATTTAATCTTGAAATACATGAATATATTAAGACACTTAATTTGTGAATAATAATATTTCTTATGATAGATATATATAATTATACCATACAAAAATTCAAAATCATATCCACTGAAATTGGAAAAATTATTGCATGCGGACATCGCGGATGCATGCGGTGTCCGATCTACACGGTGATCTACGGTGAAAATGTATTTCGATGGGCCCCACTTTTAAGTTTTTTTATTCTTTATTTTAAAAAATTTTGATTGCATGCTCACTAGATCTGACATCACATACATCTCTGCATGAAGTGTCCGTATGCAATAATTTTTTCTAAAATTGACTGAAAGTTTACTTACAAAACTCGCTCAACAATAAACACGTTGCCTAAAACTCACATTTTTATAAATCAAATTAAAAGTATAATAACATATATCTTATGTACATTAAAAGTTAAAATAAAAACAACACAACACAAAACAACAAATCAATGAAAGCTTCTGCACAGTTTTGAAGCCCATAGAGGGCTAAGCAGTAATAAGAAGGCGAGGTCTCTTCACCGAATTAGGGCTCTGCTCCTTGTCCTCATCTTCTAAACCCCAACATTGCCTCTCCAAATCCATGACCGGCGGCAGATTCAAATCAAATCCACGAAACCTTCCGCTCGCCGCCGCTGATCCCTTACCGACCGCGCTTCCAATCGTGCCATCAAAGTGGCGACGCTTGTGCCCGCCAAGCGCCTGTCCGGTCGCGAATGTTTTCCAACAGATCAGACATTGATGCCCCTTGGCACCATCAGAAGACGACGATGCAGCGGGCTGCGATCCGGAGAAGAGCCGATTGTCGCCGATCGGTTTCCGGTGGCTGGTCATGTGGCCGCCCAGGGCTTGGTAGGACGCGAAAGCTTTAGCACAAAGGGAGCACTTGTGATCGAGAGTTGGGGGCGGGGTATGAGAGAAAGCAGGGGATCCGTGACGGGCGAGCGAGAGAAGGCATAGAGCGAGGTATTCCTCCTCCGATTGGGAACCACCGAAGCCCTCCATTGGTGGTAGCTGGGAGTGGTGGGAGATCGGATCTGCAGCCGGCGAGGTTTGCTGTGTGTCTATGGCCATGAGGGATGTGGAATGAGGGAGAGAGAGAGGGGGATAGGGCTTATATAGAGAAGGAGAAGTTGTGTGCGGAAAGCGTGGCGGTGAGATTATTAAAGCGGTGATGGGGGAGAAGTTACGAGCGAAGCTGCGGGGGAAGTTAAAAGACGGCAAGAACGCACGTGTTTATCGTGCATTGTAATGCCTGCTGATTTCGGTGGATTGTTCTGAATATATACATAGTAGATGTCCAATTCAGAACACTGGTCGGTCCCAGTTTGTTTGCCTGAAAAAACAAGAACAAAGATTGGAAGCACAGATTCTTCATGGCCCCGTCTACTAAGGGTTAGAGCATTAGGATAGTTCCATCTAGATACCTTTTGTAGAAGTGGAAGGGCACCAATGGCCGAAGTTAGGGTGGATGAGGTCGATCAGGGCTGAAGGGAGATTAACTGAGGTGATGAAAGGAAAAATCAGCCCAATATGTGAGGACTTCCTCCTTTCTATTTTGCAATCATGGTTGTGATTCAGCAGATTTGACTGGGGAATTGGCTAGTATTGCTAGGAAATGTAAGGCCTACATTAACGGTGGAGGGAGAGCTTTTCTCTGATTTTGAATTATTTTCACTCACGCAGTAAGAAAATCGTAATCAGAAAAGATGAGTTCTTTGCATCGCTCACATATTCGGATTGGTAGTCTGACGTTGATTGATCAGTTCATCCGATTGGGTTTGGTTGATCCAAAATATGCCATCTTAAAGAGTTTGTGAGCTTCTACTCCAGTTCCAAAGGATCATCCCATGATGATTCAGGCACTGAAAACAGTCTAATTATTAGGTGCAGAGGGCGCACGCAGAGCTACGCACACGCGCGAGCCCTCCGATCACAGCCGCACAGTGTGACAGTGTCCCACTGTCATACAGCCGCGATGTGCGGTTGTGATCGGAGGGCGCGCGCAGCTCTGCGTGCGCCCTTTGCACGCAACAATCGCTCCTGAAAATAAATTTAAATCTTATAGTCGGTTTCCTGAAGCTTTAGTTTTCTATTTTTTTTTATAAAATATATTTTTTTTGTTAACATTTTGCATAGAAAATTTTTTATAAACATAGAAGTTCGATAAATATGAAAATTATATATTTTCTTTTGTAATGAAACGAGACCTCTTAGTTCTTTTTCTTGTACCTTTTGATTTTTACCTTTACAGTACCTTTGCAAACATACCTTTGCATTGTTTGCACTGTAGTACATTTGTTGAGTGATCGAGGCTTCATAAGACTTTGTAGCCTTTGGGTTGTTGCGAATCGACTTAAGGCTTACCTTGCCAATCTCATTTTACTTTTTGCTCGGATTCATCTCTTGGTCCTTCGTCAGGCGTTAGGTGAGTCTCATCACCGCCTTAACGAAGGTCGCCGCCCGATACTTACATGAGCAATTTTCGTCGCACCTTTCATTGAGCTCTTCATTACTGGGCAGGGAATTGCCTTTAGGGTTGTTTTTCGAGTTGAGTTTTCAGGATCAATTTTTTTCCACAACTTTTATGCTTTTGACCAACTAGAGAATCATGACTTCACGGTTGGTTAATTTCATTTTTGGGCCTAACCGAGCGATTGGCGCTGCAGCTGGCTAACTTGTCATTTAAACTTAATTGGGTGATTGTGAAGTCGTGGCTAGCCAACTTCCTTTGAACTCAACAAGGCGTTCGTGGCGTTGCGGCTGATCTATTTTGTTTGAACTCAGAAGAGCAATCTTAGTGCAGCAGCTCATCAATGTTGTTTGAATTCAGCCGGGCAATTGTCCTTATGAACCCAAAATTTGAAAGGCGACTGTCCTCATGAATTTGGCCGGCCAAATTTGATCTATTTTGTTGAAATTTGGCCAGGCGATTGTCCATGATCGATCTTCTTCAGTAACTTTTATGCTTTTGACTGACTGGAGAACAATGTGGTGTCACGAACTTATGCATGAGAGGGTGCACTTCACTTCTAATGGTTACAAGCAACGATATATGTCATTTTTAAAGATTGGAGGGGTGCTTATATAAATATGAAGGTTTAGGAGTGAGGCATGCAAACACTTAAGAGTTGCGTGGTGTATTGTGTGAATCAGCTCAAATCTACACCAAGAACTACGTGGATAACGAAGCATGAATTTGATTTGTGGAATTGAAATATTTACTATCTAGCACACAATTCTTATGTATTTATATACATCACCCCTAAACTTTCACACTTACAAATGTGCCGCTATGTGTGTAAATATCAAACTTCAGGTGTTAGATATGTAAAAACATAAGAATTATGTGCTATGTGTGCAAATTTCCCAAAGTAATAACAATATTTTTTAGGAGTGGATTTCTCGAGCTAACTCGAGACTGACACTTAATATATTTTCTTAAAATTTATAGAAACTCTATATATAATGCCCAGTAAAATTGAATATAAGGATCCATGAGAGAAATTTAAGACGATTTCAAGGTGGAATGGATCCAAATAATTCAATTTGAGCCAATTAGTTTCACCTTTGAGTCATATCGAGCTAATTCTAAGCTGAAACAAAACCAAATTTCTCAATTTGAGTCAGCTCATTTCAATTTCAAGCCAATCTGCTCGGCTTAAAATTGAATAAAACGAACCACGAGCCGATTTCAAACCGACCTCAACTAAACTCAGAACTCTGATCATTAAACAGGCACTCACCAGCACAAGCATATTAACTAAAACAGGAATATTATCTCAAGAGTAAAAAGTACTAACAGTATATGCATCACTTAAACAAGAAAAGTGCAGATGAAATATCATCATCCCCCCTATGCAATATGTTCAAATTCAGTATGCATGGATGTAAACTTCTTACCTAATATTTTCTCTAACTTCAAACACATCAACACACAAGATCTAGAAAAAACCTATGAACAAAGACTAACAACCAAAAACAGAACAAATCTGAAAGATTTTCAGCACAGAACTGAATCAGAATGCTGGTAGCCTTCTTCTTCTTCCTCCTCCTGGTTTGCTTGAATCCACAGGAAGATCTCCAGGCTCTATTACTTGTATCATCCGCCTCTTCTTCGCGATTTCCGCTCTCTGGTATCCATCATGAAGCTTCTTCTTCGCAATCTCCAACCTCGACATATCTTCAACTTCCTCCACCTGCTTTCTCTTTGCTCCAGAAGAAGAATGGCTACCTGCCTTTTCTTCAGAAATTGGCACCGTGGATTCAGCTGTGGATTTAACCCATTGATCCACCAAAAGCTTCCATCCATTAACGAGATTCAGAACAAGGTTTCGAATATGAACAGAGCTATGTTTGCGCAGAGCATTCACCATTCTTCCAATTTCAGTCCTTTTCAGAGTTTCGACAGACATTTCCATGAGTTGCAGAGTCTTCAGAGCTTCATACAAGACTTCATCAGAACCAGAGCCGCTGCAAAGAACCTGCTTTATCCTCATCACCTCTTTATCTATCTGAATCTCTTGGGGATTCTCACAATTATAGCCATTTTTCTCCTCCACCTCCTTCCTGGGATCATCATCGCCATTGTTGGAATTCTGGAGCTTCTCTGCAATCATATCTTTCTTCTCCTTAAACTCATTCGGGCGATCCACCGCTGCCAAGACGATGGCTTTCTCGATCAACTCAAAAATGTCAGTTTTTGCGCTGCCGAAGAACTTTCTCCAGTAATCCAGCGACCTCTTTGCGTCCGCCATTGTTGTCCCTGCAAGCTCGGACTGCTTCGCTGATCAGAAGGAGAAGAAACACAGAGCGATCACCGTTTCCTTCGTGTTAGTTATCTGCAGCCGAACGAAAAAATCTGATAAAAGTGTTAACTTTTCAATATTGGAACCTATAAATCCGCAGTTTTTAATGGAAAGAGGAGGACGTGCATTAACGGCTTTCTTAAAATAGATCTCAAATTTTATTATTTAAAAATATTAATTAAATTTTAATTTATTTGATTTTTTTTCAAAATGTGGATTCAAAAAGTATAAAAGGATATTGATTAATATTTATTTATATCATTTTTGATAATTTAATCTACATGAAGTCTGCATTAAAAAATTTTGAACTTTTAAATTTAATTAAAATTTTTTAAATCATTTTACTATGTCTCTTTCGGAGAGTGAAGAAGCTTTACGGTCTGTTTGAGGTAATTTGTGTGTTTCATGATAAACAGTTTATCCTATAACGCGGCCCGCGAGGCTCTACCCGTGGCCTGTGTTTAGTGTAAAAACCCCAAACGCAGCAGATACCGTTTTTAAAAATGCGCAAACCAAATTGTTAGGTGGCGTTTTCAAAAACTTCACCGCACTTATAAACTGCCCCAAACGAGCCCTTAATAAATGTACATTTATAAGTCAATCATAAGAATTTCCTGAGAAAAGATAGAAAAATCTAAGAGATTCCTTAATGGTAAAGATTTCGATTAAGTCGTTGGCTTCTAATAGTAATGAACAAAGGGACAGTTCCTTCAAGAAGTATCATATCGCTTTTGACATTTATCTCGAGCAAGATCATGGATGTTTGTGCCTTCCCAACTTTAAAACGCTCTATCACTAGTATTGTAAATGAGTCGAGCTCGTGCAAGCCTATGGGTTGTTTGTGTTTGACTAATATAAATGATATAGGATTAAGTAGGATGAAGTTCATATTCTGCTTGAATTTTAGCTTTTAACTAAAATTTTAAAAGTTTAATTCTTTATTATTAATATTTTCAATTGAATTAAAAATAGATTACATCTAACTTTTCTTTTTACATTTTTATAAACAAAATTTTTTATATCATTATATTATTTTCTTACATTATTTAATTATTATTTGATTAAATCAAGTCAAAATGAGTTGAACACGATTGAATAAAAACTTGTTCATGTTGGGCTTGTGTATAAATCCAACTAAAAAATTTTTTTCGAGCTCGACTTCTTTGTTTATCGAACGAATCAAATATGAGCATTTTAGTAAGTCGAGCACGAATTATTCTTGAATGACGAGCTTTTTTGACACCCCTACCTATCACAAGTTTAAGGGTATGTTTGGGGCAATTGCAGCATATTAAAAAACTGTTGTGCAGCAGCTCTGTCAGGAAGTCAGCTGCTGGCACAACTGCTGCAGGGAAGCTAGATGTTTGTATGTTTTTGTGAAGTTTTGCAACAGTTATGCTGCAACTATTTATGAACAAATGATATTTCTGCTCCTGTAGTATAATATTGTTTATAAAAAAATCAGTCTTAATTGCAGATAAGATGAAATGCTGCACGATTATAACTTAGAAATTGAATTACTTCATGTTAAGTGATAGATTTTATAGGACCCTTTATTAATTTATCAGAAAATCAATTTATTTTAGTTGCAGCAGATCATGTATCAAAATAGATTGACACTATTTTTTCTCGAAAAAATGATACTAATTATTCTAAAATTAAATGAATTAAATGAAATTAGAGTTGAAGTATATGAGATTGTAAGAATTTATAAGGAAAATTATATGCTATTAGCATGATTTATTCTTGATAAGAAATCTGAAAGAGTTTATGGGGATTAATTAGAATAATATAAATAATTTAATCATATAAATAATTTTCAAAACCAATTTTCTTTAATAAAACATTTTCTTGTGAGAATTAGAAAGCGATTACTTTCCATTAGCAACAAAACTTGCTGCTTCATCTAACCATTCATCCACTGCAGTGTGCATCTAAATGACCATCCTTATATTAGGGCTTAGTGTGCAATCTTGCCACTGGGACGAGCCGTCTTCATTGTTTAGCTCACGGGTTATACATATCAAGGTCTATTATCTTGTTGGATCATAGTCTCGGTTGGTTCCCACAATTCACCAGGTATTATACGGATCTTTTCGCTACTATTGTGGGGGAAGCTGCTGGATTTGTCACTTGAGTGATTTACATCGTACTCTTCGTTGAGTTTGTTGCTACTAGGTAGGGAACCTCCTCCATGATTGTTTCCGACTAGAGCTTTAGAAGCATGAATTTTTGATAAGGTTGTGCAGTAACATACTTATACTATCATATCACTTAGGGTTGCCACCGACGCTATTCCCCGGACTTAAGTTCCCCATGTGTCAATTTGACTTGGGAAAAGTGTTAGAGAGATTCATGTTGAAGGAAGAAACAAACCTTTCATTTGCATGGTAGGGTTTCAACTACCATGAATCATTCGGGCAACGAGCGGGTTTTCCAATGGCATGATGATACACTCAGTCAGTTATTTAAACTGTCAGGAATCAACCGTTCTTTTTGTGGCGTTCTTCTCGTACTCACGAGCTTCCTGAGAAATGAAGGAAACGACGCTCAAAGTTTCAGATCATTTGAGTAAGGGAGGTTCTCACCACCTTTCGTGTAAGGAGTGTCTTTGAGATTTATTTCTCTTCGTTGGTATCACTTCCCTTCTTATTAATAGGATGATTCACGCTGACCGCACCTTTTAGGATGTTAAATCTAGATCTTTCATGCGAGTCATATCTAAGAATAAAAGTGATAGGAACCATAGAGGAGAGAGAGAAAGATAGATAGAGAGAGAGAGATGAGAGAAAAAACACACACAAACTTGCCCCATCGAGGCGAATTGGGGTGTTCCTAGGCTCTAGGACCCATTTTATATATTAAAAAAAGAGATTACAGAGATGAGAAGGAAGGAGGGGGAGGAGCTCCTTCTAAAGTATGAGTCTATCTTCGAGAGCCAAAAAGCCTCGTTACAAGCATTGGACCCTCTATTTATAGAAGATAGCGGACCACTAAGATAAAAATTATATTTCTACCCCTACTTTAAATATTTTAGTTTTTTTCATATTTAGTAACCGCTTTTAGCATGCTTTGATGTTTCTAGATTCTACGTCCGACATATTTCTCCTTCAGAAGATTAAGATGTCGTCGGTCGATCATTCTGTCTAAATGCCAAAAACCTTTGTATTTTTTGTAGTTGTTTGGGTTTGAATGTTGTGGGCCGTCGGGAATGGATGACCAGTCGACCTGTTGCTAATGACTGGTAAGGGATAATTAGCCGGCTCGAAGGTATGACTCCTGCTAATTTATTGGTGAATCACGGGCCTTCATATTTTTCATCATAAATGCTTATGCGCTGTTGGTCGAAAGTAAGCCACCCGATTGGCCATGAGTTCTCCGGTTGAATGTTTAGTGGTCTGTCAAGTTGTTTCGAGATCTGTGCAAGTCATTTTTGGATGTTCAATATCATTGGGTCTAAGTTCCACGCATATGGGTGTGTATTGTACAAACATAAAAGTAAAGTGCATATGATTGATTTATAAATATATTTTTATCAAAGGTTCTTCCCTCTCCCATAGAGACATATCAAAATAATTTACAAAATTTTTAATTAAATTTAATAGTTTAAATAAATTAAAATTTTAAAAATCCTACAAAATTTTTTCCGGCAGACTTCATGTAGATCAAATTATAAAAAATGGTATATATAAATATTAATCAATATCCCTCTATGTTTTTTGAATCCACATTGTGAAGAAAATTAAATAAATTAAAATTTTGTTAATAATCTCAAATATTAAAATTTGAGATTTATTTTAAGAAAGTCAGTTTAATGACAATGCACGTCCTCCACCTCCTTCCATAAAAAATCGCAGATTTATACGGTTCCAATATTTCTCATTCGGACGACTAAGATGTCGTCGGTCGATCATTCTGTCTGAATGCCAAAAACCTTTGTACTTTTTGTAGTTGTTTGGGTTTGGATGTTGTGGGTGGTCGAGAATGGCTGGTCAGTCGACCTGTTACTAATGATTGGTAAGGGATAATTGGTCGGCTCGAAGGTAGGGCTCCCGCTAATTTATTGGCGAACCATGGGCCTTCATATTTTTCATCATACATGCTTATGCGCCATCGGTCGAACGTAAGCCACCCGATTGACCATGAGTTCTCCGGTTGAATGTTTGTGAAGTTGCTTCGAGATCCGTGCAAGTCATTTTTGGACGTACAATATCATTGGACCTAAGTTCCACACATATGTGTGTGTATTGTACAAATATAAAAGTAAAGTGCATATGATTGATTTATAAATATACTTTTATCAAAGCTTGTTCTCTCTCCTATAGAGACATAACAAAATAATTTACAAAATTTTAATTAAATTTAATAGTTTAAACAAATTAAAATTTCAAAAATCCTAATTTTTTTTTTCAGGCAGACTTCATGTAGATCAAGTTATGAAAATAATATGCATAAATATTAATCAATATTCCTCCACGCTTGTGAAGAAAATCAAATAAATTAAAATCTATTTAATAATTTCAAATATTAAAACTTGAAATTTATTTTAAGAAAGTCGCTTTAACGGTAATGCACGTCCACCACCGCTTACCATAAAAAAATGTTGATTTATCTGGTTCCAATATTTCTCCTTCGGATGACTAAGATGTCGTCGATCGATCATTCCGTCTGAATGTCAAAAACCTCTGTATTTTTCATAGTTGTTTGGGTTTGATGTTGTGGGCGGTTCAGAATGGATAATCAGTCGACTTGTTGCTAATGACTGGTAAGAGATAATTGGTCGGCTCGAAGGTAGAGCTCTCGCTAATTTATTGACGAATCATGGGTCATCATATTTTTCATCATACATGCTTATGTGCTGTCGGTCTAACGTAAGACACCAGATTGACCATGACTTCTCCGGTTGAATGTTTAGTGGTCCGTTAAGTTGCTTCGAGATCCGTGCAAGTCATTTTTGGATGTACAATATCATTCGGCCTAAGTTCCACGCATATGTGAATGTATTGTACAAACATAAAAGTAAAGTGCACATGATTGATTTATAAATATACTTTTATCAAAGCTTCTTCCTTCTCCCATAAAGACATATCAAAATAATTTACAAAATTTTAATTAAATTTAATAGTTTAAACAAATTAAAATTACAAAAATCCAAAATTCAAATTTTTTTCAGACAGACTTCATGTAGATCAAATTATGAAAGTAATACACAAAAACATTAATCAGCATCTCTCTATGCTTTTTGAATCCATATAGTGAAGAAAATCAAATAAATTAAAATTTATTTAAAATTTTCAAATATTAAAATTTGAGATTTATTTTAAGAAAGCCGGTTTAACGGTAATGCACGTCCTCCACCTCTTTCCATAAAAAAACCGTTGATCCATACGATTCTAATATTTCTCCTTCGGACAACTAAGATGTCGTCGGTTGATCATTCTGTCTGAATGTCAAAAACCTTTGTATTTTTTGTAGTTGTTTGGGCTTGGATGTCATGGGTGGTCGCAAATAGATGGCTAGTCGACCTGTTGCTAATGACTGGTAAGGGATAATTGGTCGGCTCGAAGATAGGGCTCCCGGTAATTTATTGACGAATCATGAGCCTTCATATTTTTCATCATACATGCTTATGCATTGTCGGTCGAACGTAAGCCACCCGATTAGCCATGAGTTCTCCGGTTGAATGTTTAGTGGTCCGTCAAGTTGCGTCGAGATCCGTGCAAGTCATTTTTGAATATACAATATCATTGGGCCTAAGTTCCACACATATGGGTGTGTATTGTGCAAACATAAAAGTAAAGTGCACATGATTGATTTATAAATATACTTTTATCAAAGCTTCTTCCTTCTCCCATAAAGACATATCAAAATAATTTACAAAATTTTAATTAAATTTAATAGTTTAAACAAATTAAAAATTCAAAAATCCAAAATTTTCTTTTCAGGCAGACTGCATGTATATCAAATTATGAAACAATATGCATAAATATTAATCAATATCCCTCTACGTTTTTTGAATCCCATTGAGAAGAAAATCAAATAAATTAAAATTTATTTAATAATTTCAAATATTAAAACTTGAAATTTATTTTAAGAAATTTGGTTTAACGGTAATGCACGTACTCCACCTCTTTCCATAAAAAACCACTGATTTATCCGGTTCCAATATTTCTCATTCGGGCGACTAAGATGTCGTCGGTCGATCATTCTGTATGAATGCCAAAAACCTTTGTATTTTTTGTAGTTGTTTGAGTTTGGATGTTGTGGGCGGTTCAGAATGGATGACCAGTCGACTTGTTGCTAATGACTGGTAAGGGATAATTGGTTGGCTCGAAGGTAGGGCTCCCGCTAATTTATTGTTGAATCATGGGTCTTCATATTTTTCATCATACAATGCGCTGTCGGTCGAACGTAAGGCACCTGATTGACCATGACTTCTTCGGTTGAATGTTTAGTGGTACGTGAAGTTGCTTTGAGATTCGTGCAAGTCATTTTTGAATGTACAATATAATTGGGGTTAAGTTCCATGCATATGTGAATGTATTGTACAAACTTAAAAGTAAAGTGCACATGATTGATTTATAAATATACTTTTATCAAAGCTTCTTCCCTCTCCCATAGAGACATATCAAAGTAATTTACAAAATTTTAATTAAATTTAATATTTTAAACAAATAAAGTTTAAAAAATCCTATAATTTTTTTTAGACACTTTATGTAGATCAAATTATGAAAATAATACTCATAAATATTAATCAATATCCCTCTATGCTTTTTGAATCCATATTGTGAAGAAAATAAAATAAATTAAATTTATTTAATAATTTCAAATATTAAAACTTGAGATTTATTTTAAGAAAGCCGGTTTAACGGTAATGCACGTCCTCACATCTTTCCATAAAAAACCGTCGATTAATACAGTTCCAATATTACTCCTTCGGACGACTAAGATGTTGTCGGTCGATCATGCTGTTTGAATGCCAACAAACTTTATATTTTTTATAGTTGTTTGGGTTTGGTTGTTGTGGGCCGTCGGGAATGAATGACCAGTCGACCTGTTGCTAATGACTGGTAAGGGATAATTGGTCGGCTCGAAGGTAGGGTTCTCGCTATTTTATTGACGAATCACGGGTCTTCATATTTTTCATCATAAATGCTTATGCGCTGTTGGTCGAAATTAAGCCACCCGATTGGCCAGAAGTTCTTCGGTTGATTGTTTAGTGGTTCGTCAAGTTGCTTCAAGATCCGTGCAAGTCATTTTTGGATGTACAATATCATTGGACCTAAGTTCCATGCATATGGTTGTGTATTGTACAAACATAAAAATAAAGTGCACATGATTGATTTATAAAAATACTTTTATCAAAGTTTATTCTCTCTCACATAGAGACGTATCAAAATAATTTACAAAATTTTAATTAAATTTAATAGTTTAAACAAATTAAAATTACAAAAATCCAAAATTTTTTTCAAGCAGATTTCATGTAGATCAAATTATGAAATAATATGCATAAATATTAATCAATATCCCTATACGCTTTTTGAATTCACATTGTGAAGAAAATCAAATAAATTAAAATTTATTTAATAATTTTAAATATTTAAACTTGAAATTTATTTTAAGAAAGTCGGTTTAACGGTAATGCACATCCTCCACCTCTTTCCATAAAAATCCGCCGATTTATCCGGTTCCAATATTTCTCCTTCGGACGACTAAGATATCGTCGGTCGATCATTCCGTGTGAATGCCAAAAACCTTTTTATTTTTTGTAGTTTTTTGGGTTTAGAAGTTGTGAGCAGTTCGGAATAGATAACCAGTCGACTTGTTGCTAATGACTAGAAGGGATAATTGGTCGGCTCAAAGGTATGACTCTCGCTAATTTATTGACGAATCATGGGTCATCATATTTTTCATCATACATGTTTATGCGCTATCGGTCGAACGTAAGCCACCCGATTGACCATGAGTTCTCCGGTTAAATGTTTAGTTGTCCGTCAAGTTGCGTCGAGATCCGTGCAAGTTATTTTTAGATGTACAATATCATTGGGACTAAGTTCCACGCATATGAGTGTGTATTGTACAAACATAAAAATAAAGTGCACAGACATATCAAAATAATTTACAAAATTTTAAATAAATTTAATAGTTTAAACAAATTAAAATTTCAAAAATCTTAGAAATTTTTATCAAAGGTCAAATTATGAAAATAATACGCATAAATATTAATCAATATCGCTCTATATTTTTTTAATTCACATTGTGAAGAAAATAAAATAAATTAAAATTTATTTAATAATTTCAAATATTAAAACTTACTATTTATTTTACAAAAGTCCGTGATTTATTTTACAAAAGTCCGTTTAACCGTAATGCACGTCGTCCACCTTCGATAAAAAACCGCCCCATTGAAACGGTGATCGCTCTGTGTTTCTTCTCCATCTGATGAGCGAAGCAGTCCGAGCTTACAGGGACAACAATAGCGGACGCAAAGAAGTCACTGGATTACTGGAGGAAGTTCCTCGGAAGCGCAAAAACTGACATTTTTGAGTTGATGGAGAAAGCCATCGTCTTGGCGGCGGTGGATCGCCCGAATGAGTTTAAGGAGAAGAAAGATATGATTGCAGAGAAGCTCCAGAACCCCAACAATGGCGATGATGATCCCAGGAAGGAGGAGGAGGAGAAAAATAGCTATAATTGTGAGAATCCCCAAGAGATTCAGATAGATAAAGAGGTGATGAGGATAAAGCAGGTTCTTTGCAGCGGCTCTGGTTCTGATGAAGTCTTGTATGAAGCTCTGAAGACTCTGCAACTCATGGAAATGTCTGTCGAAACTCTGAAAAGGACTGAAATTGGAAGAATGGTGAATGCTCTGCGCAAACATAGCTCTGTTCACATTCGAAACCTCGTTCTGAATCTCGTTCTTGGCTGGAAACTTTTGGTGGATCAATGGTTTGAATCCACAGCTGAACAAAAAGAAGGTAGCCATTGTTGTTCTTCTGGAGCGAAGAGAAAGCAGGTGGAGGAAGTTGAACATATGTCGAAGTTGGAGATTGCGAAGAAGAAGCTTCATGATGGATACCAGAGAGCGGAAAGCGCGAAGAAGAGGCGGATGATACAAGTAATAGAGCCTGGAGATCTTCCTGTGGATTCAAGCAAACCAGGAGGAGGAAGAAGAAGAAGGCTACCAGCGTTCTGATTCAGTTCTGTCATGAAAATCTTTCAGATTTGTTCTGTTTTTGGTTGTTAGTTTTTGATGTTAGATCTTATTGTGCTTCATATATCTAGATTATATATAGAATAACAGTGATATATAGATACAGCAAGCATACTGAATTTGAACATAATGTATAGGAGGGATGATGATATTTCATCTGCATTTTTCTGGTTTTAGTGATGCATTTACTGCTCGTGCTTTTTACTCTTGAGATAATATTCCTGTTTTAGATAATATGCTTGTGTTGGTGAGGAGCTGTTAATGATCAGATTTCTAGTTTAGTTGAGGCCGGTTTGAAATCGGCTTGAATAGATTGGGTGTGGCTTGGATTCGGCTCATGGTTCGACATATTCTATTTTAAGCCGAGCTGGTTTGAAATTGAATTAAGATGAAGCTGGCTCGTAATTGAAATGTGCTGACTCCACTTGAGTTATTTGGTTCTATTTCAGCTCTGAATCAGCTCGATAGACTCAAAGTTGAAATTAATTGGCTCAAATTGAGTTATTTAGATCCATTTCAGCTTGAAATCGTGTTAAAATTGTCTTGTGACTCATTATATTCAATTTTACTCATCATTTTATATAGAACTTTTATAAATAAAAAATATTATGCGTTGATCTCGAGTTAGCTCGAACTGATCTTTGGCTCGAAATCGTCTCGAAAAAAAATTCGATCAAAAGTTTGGGCTCATAGCTCTGCTTGTTTAGTTCTATCCAGTCTTGATCAAAGCCAAGAAAATATGGATCAATTTTGAAGTGATTAAAAATCTTATAGCTGATTTTGAGTAAGTAGCACTATTTTCTGCATTTAGTGGGGAGCAGGAAGTTCAATGAGTTGCTTGAAGTTCTAGAACTGATCTTTAAACTGGGTATTTACATATAAACATCCAATTTCTATTTATTTACATATCTAACACCAAAAAATTTTTCATTAAATTTACACCAATCAAAAGTTTCATGCCACATAAAAATATCACTTATTTCACTACATTCACATCTTTTCATCACAAGGAAATGTTTTATTAAAGAAAATTGGCTTTGACTATAAAAGAACTTCAATGTAGCATTCAAATTGAGAATTTTGAAAATTAAATTTAGAATTTGATTGGGGTAAAGTGAAAAAGTTCAAGTGAAACTCATGTTTAATAAATATTTGCTCTTAATCATTATATAATTTATGGAAATGTATGGTTAAATTATTAATATTATTCTAAATACTAATGATTTAAGAATAAACCATGCTGATAGCCTGAAACCACAAAACTGCTTGTAACATGCAGCAGCTTTGCAACTAAGTGAGAATGTGTGATATCAGTGGTGATGATGATGATGATGTTTATATAATTTAATATTATGCACTCATGTTGTATCAGTAAACAATTAATACATGGAGTCATTTTGTATACTCACAAAGTTCCAAAGATTAGATGGCTTGAACATTTGATGCTCTCCTCTCTTTATGCTGGAATGGATTCGAGCTTTTCTACATTTGGTATGGCATCTTCAAATTACATTCATTCAAAGAGTTTCAAAGCTTCTTTGCAGCTTACAGATTTTGTGTACCCATTGATCATATGTCCAGGATACTACATTCTTTTCATGTATTGTGATAGCGACTTTATATATGCTTAAAAATACAAGTATTTAATACTGCTGCTAAAAGATTTAATTCTTCATCAACGACACCAAAAACTTAGTAACAATTATAAATTCGATAAAGATGTATGTATAAAATATTCAATAATGGTAAAGTCACACTTATCAACGCAAGTATACGTATCGCTCAAGTAACATAGGGCTCTAATGGAATCCTAGATATCGATAGATATCGATCCCATCGATCCCACTGTGAGCAATATTAGAAGCTACGAACTAAGATTTTAGAAAAGCAATACTCAATCGCAACAGTAGAATTCAAATTGCTTATCTGTTACTAATAGACAATTGAAATACATATGTAATTTTAATAACTATTAAATAACTAATTATACTAATAAAGTTTTTAATGTGATATTCAATATATAAGAAAACATCATTCTCCTTGTCAAGAAATTATAGTGAATCAGTTCAAATTGTATTGTGCCAAATAGGAGTCTACCTATTATTTACCCTTTGGTCCAGACATAAAGAACATTGACTAATCCTACGCTTGTTTACTGAATCTGCGGCTAGGCTGGGAGGATACCGGCTCTCACTTCGGAGCTCCCACATTCCCCTCGCCTGAGGGCTAAGACCAAATTGGGGATTTTAGTCTGTCACTCTAAAATCTCCAATTCTATGCCCGATAATTTTATTTCCCTATTTATTTGCACCCAATTTCCAAGGGCCTTGACCTCCCTGAATCTTGGATGTAATCTTCACTTTAATTGTAAAACTCAACATATTTTAACAAATCAATTAGCCAGATTGAAAGAAAGATCGAAGTGAAAAGATCATCACAATTTCTTTAACATTTTCATGGCTCAACCAATTCAAATAACCATTTCACAAATCTCAAGACAAGGAGAAAGACAGAGAAAACTACTCAGAACTCATGGGGAAGTCGCAACAAAACTCGAAATTCATATATAAAATCAAAGTCATACAAACTACAACAAGTAAATAACACTTATCTCTAATTTCTCCCAAGCAAACTCCTCGAAGTTCCTCTGAATCTCTTCCTTTCCTTATAACACACAGAATTCCTCTTCGAAGTGGCAAGGAGAAAGAAATCTCTTACTTTCCCTCCACTCTTACAATCTCTCGAAGAATTCCTCACAAAATAGGCTCTATATACACTACTGGAACTCTTGGACACTGTTCTAACCTTCCAACTCCTCAAACTCCCCTTCCATTTTAAAGTTGTAGAAGAGTTTTCCAAGGGTTACCTAAGCGTCCCTTCAAAAATCGTCCACATTCATTGCATTTGTTGAGAGAACTGCCCTTCTCACCGTCGGCGGCCTTCTAGAATATTTGATTCTGGACTCTCGGGAAAAAATCGCCGTCATCGCCGTTGGGCTCGCCCTCGGCGCCCTAGTTCAAATCTTCACATTTTGGTCTTTTTCGCTCCAAATTTGTTCCTTTTTGCATCTTTTTGCTCCAATGACCCTAATTCATCATTCCTGCAACAAAACATTAAAAATA